>NC_051201.1:17960000-18260000 GCF_015220075.1 Falco rusticolus
AATAGTCACTGTCTTTTCCTGTAAATAAAAAGCACACACCTGCATGACTAAGACCTATTTTGCTCACTATCCCATAATCCACCTACTACATGTATAAGAGCATCTAACCTCCCCTTCTTCCTTGCCAAACCCTCTCTTTGTCTTCTAGGTCCAGTTTAGGGCAACAGGATTGCCTTCTTTGCTAGCCCATGGAATAAAACCAGAACTGCATTTGTGCAGAGGTTTTGGTAGTTTTATGGACAGAGGAACCATATTTAGGGAGTGAAATAATATTTTTTAGTTATATATTTCACATGTCAGCTTTTATTGACACAGAAAAAATATTTTCCCTTTAAGAAAACTGTAAAAAACTTCAGTGAGTAAATAGTGTACTCTGTGTCAAACAGTACTGTAACTATGAACAACAAATGCAGCAAGGCATGAGATTCTAATAACGAAAAATAAAAATTATTTAGACATAAAAATTACCAAGTAGAGACATACACTGTATGAATTCATGACAAGTGACACCAATCCTTGGCATAGTAACTGTTAGTTTATCTCAGCCTTTTGAGGCTTGCGTGAGACAACATTGTCAGGAAAGTATAATGAACATGAACCAAACAGCTACTTATGGCTGAGAATCTGGGAGATATAAAAAATAGACAAGAAACACAAGAATAAATGACGAAGGGAAACATGGTGGCCAAAGCGTGATAAAGCATCAGCAAACACCACATTAAAAAAAAAGCAATCACAATTTGAAGTTATATAAAATAAGTTATTAGTTACTCTGTTTTCTGTCTAAATGTATTTCTTAAGTATTATGAAACACATTATGAAGTTATGGACAGAAAAATACTACTAAAAAATTTAGATCCAAATTACATAATCACTCTGAAAGAGAAATACTGAAGGAGGAGGACATGGAATTAAGCCAGCAATGTTAGTCTTTTTCAAGACTTCCATTTATTTTAACATCTATCTTACTCCTGTAAAAGAACTTCTGAGGAAAGATTCGTATGCTAAACTACAAAGGGTAGACGAGACACTATTTCTACACTAGTTCCTGGCAGCAGGTTAAGACAAACAGTACTTCAGTTCTCCTGCTGAACTTAAAAAAAGGATGTTACTCTGAAGTATGATTGAAGAAACTTATACTGCCTAAGTCTGGTCAAAGACAAGAAGCTGTACTCAAATCCTAGATATATAGATCTTGAAGGGTATTGCAACATCTACTGAAACTGCAGCAAGTTCAGTTCAACAGAAATGGAGAGTGTAGTAACTTGGTGATCCAGTTTAAGGGTAGATGTCATTCAGTGCCAGTCTAGGGAAGGGGTGGTAAAGACTTGCCACTTAAACATAATGCTCATAGGAAGGATAAAAATGGAATGTGTTCCCTGATTTTCCATGTTCAACTTAACCAAATAATAATATGGCCTATAACGTTTTCATGCTCTTAATATCACTTTAAAGCTTGCATTCCATAATCAAACCATCTTAACAACCGTCTCTGTCAGTGTCATAACTTTGTATTATTTCAGCTTAAGGCATCTTATTTATTTTAGTATCACTTAAGCCTAATTCTGCAAACAGTTGCTGTGGAAACTATGTGTTTAAATATTTTATCCGGTATTTGAAGTCAGTAGAGCTACTCAGAATCTTAATGGTAAGCACATGCTGAACTTGAGCCACAACCACAAGAAGAATTATTCACAAGTTGGCCCACTTCATTCCATTAGATTGTTCACAGAAATACACCTTCTAAAACTACACATTTGAAGACTCAATTCTAAAAATATTTATTTTACTTCCTGGCTATGCTCTTGTTTTGTAAACTTTTAAGTTGCCACAGCATATCACAGTATTGAGATAAAAACCAGAAAAGATTGCAAGGTCTTAAAGATTCACTGAGAAGTTGTCCTACAGCACGGGAAGAAAACCACACTTGAACTAATCTGGTTTTAGATTAGTTTAGTAGAAAACTGCATTGCTGTAAATGTACAAAACTGTAAAACAAAAAGAAGTGTATACCGAAAACATTTAAAAATTCTGAATTCACAAACATGAAAGGCAACCATCTTCAAGGGTCTATATAGGCTGCATGCAACTTTGTACAGTAAACAGAATTAGAATACTGATTTATAATTTAAGAGGGGCTGTCAGATGGTCCTCTTTTCCATAATAATTTTCAATGCAGAGGAGAGGGCAAATGCAGAATAAAGGTCAAGTATTAACCAAACAGATGAAAAATGAATATACCTGGAGTTATACGATCCTTATACAGCATGTAACCCGCACTGGGTCAATTTTTGTACTTAATAGCTGGTCATAACATAAGTGCATTGGTCAAATGTATGCTTAAAAGGCAGCTCTGAAATCACTAAGAATATAATCTACACTTTTCTGGGCAATATACCTGAACTCCAACACAGAAGAATCTCAAATCACAAGAAAATGATAGTTATTTTAGAAATATACCTCTTTCTACTTTGATCTTGTCAAGGATTTCATTTTTGTCTGCTAAATCAGATTTAATAACAGCCTCCAGTTTAGCAATCTGCAGTTTCAGTTGCTGTTCCTTTAATTTCCATTCCTGTTCATGGGTCATACTGAAGACACTGCAATACAACATGTGGCATGTGAAAAACTTTTAGAAATCAACTTCAACAGAAAATAATAAAGAAAGAAGGTTTTAGTGGCACTGACACTACTGTCATCATGTCTTAGGAATTAAGTAAACATATGCTGGTCTGCTGCTGTTGAAACCAAGGCGCCTTTCTCAGGCTGCGGTTAAAAAACATGAAAGAGCTTGTGGGATGAGCAAAGGAACTGGCCTTAATTTAGAGCTCCAAAGTCAGAAAAGTTGGCAGCATGCAACATTTGTGGGACGAGAAAAGGAATTCTGATGCATATCCCAGAGTAATCCACAACTCCAAACTTCAGCAACTGACAACTGACAAAACCATTCTTTCCGCATACAAAACCTCTTAATGTAGAGGACTGGGATCACCCACCTGATTTCTTTTAAATCTGTGAAACATACAGAGCCTGAAGTCAGTTGCCTGTTCAAAGAAATGTTGACCACAAAGTGACAACAGTTTTCTCATACTGTAAAACAACAATTCTGATACTGATTAAGAAGCGCATATAAAGTAATCTTTCTCCTACTTTAAGAAATAAAAACCAGAGGTGGGCAAAGAAATTAGAATAACTATTTTGCCTGTAACACATTATTTACTTGTAAACTACCAATCCATGTGCAATAAGGATTGCACGGACACAGAATCAGAACTGCTGAAACCACAACAAAATGTGTTAGTCAAACTGAAACAAAATTGAGCACATCACATAATTTACAGTATAACTCCCAGTAGGTAAAAAACCAAAGCAATGCAACGTGCTTGCATATAATTTGGACACTAAGTATTATGGTCTTCATACTATTATTCAATCCTTGCATTTTTATGGACTGGAAAAGTGTCCTTCATCTTAACCAAGCACAAATCAGCTTATTCACTTTTGTATCCTGTTAAAAATGAGAAATTGTAGGTTTTTGGGGGTTTTTGTTTGTTTGTTTGTTTGTTTTTAAATGGAAGAGTCAGTTCCTCAACTCTTCACTTTGGTGAAGCTCAATAGTTTTAAAAGGTTATTTTTTACATATATAAATGTGCAAAAAACCCCCTTCTGATATCTGTTTATCGATCTCTCCCAGAGATCTATGTAACAAAAGCCTCAAGGAAAAAAGCAAAAGGAGAAGAAATAAAAATTGTAGAAGGGACAGCCCACATAGCTTTGCAGACTATACATGCTGACTGAAAGAGAACTGCCTGTTTTGATGGCTATGACTACATAAAGTGGTTCTGAGTACATAAGCGCATTTGTATCTAGTATATTTGAAGAATGACCTTAAGATTAAAGAAAAAACAATTATAGCATGAATGTAGACTTTAAAGTGTATAGTAAGTTTATATTTTTGATTTGTGATCTTCACAAAAACAGTCCTACCTCTCTGTCTGTTGTCTTTTTCTCATACTGTATCTATCTCACCTATTTATACAGTCCTCTAGGCATACACCATCTTACAGTGTGTCTTTTACAGCATGCATGAACTTAAACAATGCTTCTAAGTCCTACTGTAATACATACTTCACTCATAATTTTGAAGATAATTTGCAGATATAACGCACTGAACCCACAATTATTTCCATAATACTGCACAGGTACAGACACAGTGTGTTCTGTAATTGCCTAGACTTACCACTCTTCAAAGTTTGAGTGGCGCCCATAAGGAAAGAATAAATCATTGCAAGAAGGGATATCAAATACCCTTAGTTTTCACACTTTTCAAAATGTTTCCAAGTTTTAATGACCACAATACCTAGTTATACATGCATTTGTTAGCTTTAGGTACAATTACTTCACATGAAGATGTAGCTACACATTATTGCAATTTGTCAAAAGACTATGCTAGCAGAAAAATCATTAACATTTACTATGATATTAATTCAGAATTTAGATGTTTAAATGAAGAAAATTTTAGAAGACAGGTTTTAACCAAGCCAATGTTTATGTCACTTTGAATTGAGTCCACTTCTGTCGCTTTCTTCCTTTGAATGTTAAGATTACTTTTACTTGAATTCATGTTGAATTTCTTTCACAATTACTGTATTTCACTGGAGTTGGAGCCATCTGGGTAACTATAATTGGTCAACCACATCTGGCAACGTTTCCTTTGGAGAGAGTTTAAGCATTGCTAGATTTGCATTACAAGGTCATATGAAAACAATTCATCCAAACCTTTTATCCAAATGAATTGTTTTCTTGGATACTGACTAAATAATAAGAGTCAACTGACAAACTTATATTTGTTCTTTGTAAAATTTTCAGATCCAGTTCTGCAGTCTTGGCTTTTACAAAATCCCCTTCAACTTCAAATGAATTTCCAAAAAAATAACATTAGCAAAGAATGAGTTCATGCTTCTTTTCCTCCATTAAAAAAAGAGAAATATTTATTAATTATCTGGCACCTGCAGACACTGGCCTATCCACTGGTAAGAAAAGGCAAGGGGTAGCAAAGCTGCACTGTTCAAATGGGCAACAGAAAAATCTGGCCATGAAAGAGCAGTTATAATGAAATGATGCATTTCTCTCCCTGATTTCTTCTTATCTTTGTATAACATGGAATGATGAAACATGAATCTCAGTTTAAATGTGAGTGTATGAAATGAGACCATTTTAGGTAAAAAAACCCACATATTTTAGATTACTGCATTATGATAGAATCATATTTAAATTTAGGTAGCTAAACATCTTTTCAAGTTACCTGACTATGAATTAAATAGAACAGAAAATTTCAAGGCAAGACTGTAAGTTGATTTTTTAGTAAGAGTCATTTCTCTGCATAATGATAGAGAAGAAAAAAAAAAAACATAATCAGAAATATTTGTAACACGATCAGGCTTTGGAGGAATCTACAACAATGAACTTAAGTAAGAGACCACTGACCAACTGCCCCTGTACAAATCTCTAAATATTGTGATTATACAACTATTACATCTCATATGTAAAAAAAAAAAAAAGTTTTAATCTATTTGTAACGAGTTTTTTACTACTGTAATTTTTAATTTCACCACAAAAAGTACAAAAAGTATAATAAAAATTGTAAGAATACTATAAATGACATTTGATACCACTAACATCGTGTTTAGTCATTGGTATTTTTGACAGACATCACACTGACAAACCAGCTTTAAGAGGGGAAATAATTTTGATATGAGGAAAGACTTCAAGCATTTTAACTACTTCGAGGCAATCACTAGCTCTAGGATGTTGGGTTTTTTTTCTAGCCCTCATCAGTGTAGAAGACCACATGGAATCCACACTAAAGGCAAAGTTCATTTGAAGGTCATTTTGCTTCTGGCAATTGACTATAATTACTTTTCTGTACCAGAGAATTTCTGAATCATATCTCGCAATGTATTTTCATTGTAAGCACTACTGATACAATGTATACAACTTATGTTTTTAAGTATAGGAACCTTTGTGAAAACTCGTATAAGGCCATAAAAAATTTCAAGCAGAACCAGTACAAGTGAAATGGTAGCTATTAGTGAAACAAACAAACCACCCCTCAGAAATAAACATTGGAGAAGCTGTCAAATATCAGACTTTATATATATCCACTGAGAAGTGCTGGAAGAGCTTATATAAAAAGTTCAAACACCCCTTTTCCCCAAATAAAACAAACCAAATGGAATAAAGTAAAATAAACCCAAAGGAATGTCTACCTAGATGTAGTCTTCTTTCAATAGTAACCCCCCAAAAATTATTAGAAATTCAATTAAAAAATTTTTGCATTGATGTTTGAAGTGACTTCTACTTATTTTTTCATTAATTTTTTTTAAAGTAGTAATCTACTATTTTGAGAATATTAGGACAAGCATGGAAGCTGCTCTATTTCAACAGAACAGATGTAATACAGCGAACACCATCAAAGTTTCCATATACACTTACTGATTTGATGAATTGTAGCATGAATATAATTACACGTGTGCATAAACACACGCACATGCACATTCAAGCACACAGTATATGAAAGCCTATTAAACAGGGCAGGAATCAAGTTTTCTATATACAGAAACCGTAACTTACCTGTTATACAGTTTATCATAGTTTTCCCTCATAAGCTCTTTCTCTTTTTCTAGATCATTTATTCTTGCCTGTAACTAATATGAAGAAGGACGTTTCAAGCAATGCACAGCACAAAAGGAAATTACAATGAATGTTTAAAGGCAAATAGTTAATAATTTGTAGGCATTGCCAGGCTTTTATTTGTTCTTTTCATACAAAAGCCTCTTAGAAGCTTCAAAATAACACCTTCTTTACCACATGGGTTTACAATTGGCCCAGTCTTTTTCATGTTATTTATACGAAGCTGAGACAAGCATGTCATAGTTGAACAATAGCTTATAAAATTCTGCCGGGGGGGGGGGGGGGGGGGGGGGAAGAAGGAAAAAAAGCAAAATATCCATAGCATTAAATTTTTTTATTTCCATTCCTGTAAGTGAGTATTGGTATTAGCGAGTTAATAGATCCTGTATCATAAATATTTTCTTATTAACCTTATAGAAACAACAAGTCCTTGCTTTTAAAGTACTCAAAGCAGGATATGGTTTTAAAAATACAAGATGCTTTAACTCAGAAGACATACCCTACATGCACTACAATAGCTTAAAGGTTTGGAGAAAATATCTGAGGTAACTTTTGTAAACTTAGTTCATGTAAAATACATTAAAAACAGGTAAACAACATAGTAAAAACTAAACTTCAGTTGCTACAAAATGTTTGCAGATTCTTACTCCTCACATGTTAAAGAGCAATAAACCACTTGATTTTTAGCCCTGTATCTGTGTGACTGTTAGTGATGACACTAGTCTCTAAGAGTCACTAGACAAAATAAGTGACTGATCTGGACTGCTGAGTAAGATGTAATACTACACTGTACAGTAATTAAATTAGGTTGAAATAATACCAAAACCTGGCAATATGTGATCAATAAATCAAGTAAAAAATTTTTCTGGTTAACAAACCACTTGTATAGTATCAGAATTGATGTGAAATCCTATGCTTTAACCTCAAATATTGTCCAAACATCGGTGCAGTGATTATGTGGTATGGGCATCAGGTATGGTTCATGATTCTGTGAAATGCAAGCAGCAGCCACAGGCTTTTTTTAATGGGATAGAAGTATTTATATTACCAGGCCAGTCTTCTAAGTGTGTTTGAAGGGTCATCTCTGCAATTAAAAGGTATCTCCCATTGTTAACTTTTTCCTTATCTATGTGTACTACCTAAAGCAGGTTCTAGCTCTCTTGAACGCAAACCCACCTCCTCCGTTCTTCTGTTTGAAATAGTTATTGATTGCAACTCTTTGTTAAGACAGAGGCACTTTAACCTCTCCTCTTTAAGCTGTAGATTCAGTTCATCAGCTTTTGCTATTAAAGCATCATGGCTGGTCTTCAAGTTCTTTTGGTTCTGTGAAAAGGAAGGAAGAAAAATTCAGAAAGAAAACAAATCACACTCGGTAGAATGTAACACTGCATATTCAACCTGTGGTCTCTCATGGCAGTATTTAATACATATTCTCAATGTGGTCAACAGGAGACACTCTTGAACTAAGTAACTGAAAGCAATTTTCATTACGCATGGCCAGGACAAGGTGGCATTCTCGCTGCTCTCATGAACATTAAACCCTCAGTTCAGTCATGATGAAAACGACCAAGAAATACATCTGTTAAGCAATTAAAAGATTTTGCTGTGGTTACAGCGGTTCGACATACTGACCAAAAACACTGCAGTAGCAAGCAAAAATGAGTGTTGACCACAGTTATGTTAATCACAGCGCTTGCAACAGCTCTGTTAACCCTTAATTTTAGATGGATAATTGTTTCATATTCCTAATGCACTCGGTTCTATTTCCCTCCTAGCAGTAGCTTAAGGACTCATGATTTCTTTTAGATTTTAATTTACTTCAATGGATTATATTAAGGCACGTTTAACCAATTATAGTATTAAATGGAGGATACTGATAGAACCTCTATTTCCAGAATATCGGTTAATACTACACTGTCTACGTTCCACAATGCTTTAATAAAGCCTCATTCATCAAGAATTTAAATGTAAACCACACTCAAAGTGTAACTTGAAACAAAACGGCCCAAAAGCCAATCTTCCATTTAATAAAGTGATTATATGCAAATTTATGACAAATAAATGTAAGACTGTAGATAATGCTTAATGATTGTAGACAGACAAAAGTTATCCTCATTTTTTCCATATATTATTCCTACAAAGTAGTTAAATGGAGAAGCTGAATGTGAATTCTGTACAAATTGTTTAGGTTCACATGCAGTCTGAATATCCTAGAAACAAACAAAAAACCCACAGAAAACCCAATCACCAACCTGATTCTCAACCTTCCACATGCCATTTCTCAGTAGAGAAAAATATAATGGAGAATAAATAATATTAGCAATCAGCCTTATTTCAGAGATAATTATATTATCAATTTTTAAGTCTTTCTACAGTATTCCTCTTGCTTTGTCTGGAAACTGTATTTCCATACAGTTCACACAATGACACCTTAAAAATAATTTTCACACTGTTTTATTTTTCCTCTCCAAGTATCTTCCCTTTCTCCTAAAAATCAAAATCCTTACGCTCTAACCCTCCCAGCTGTCCAAAGCGAACTAATCTTTTCTTCCCCATCTCTCACCTTCTACTTCTTCCTGAAGTTCTTTTCCATTTCAGTAACTTGTGTCTCTTCGACAGACAATATATGAAGGAAAAAAACCCAACCCCCAAACAAACTACCCTGGCAAAGCTGCCTTTCATAGACCGTTTCACCTTCAGCTCCTTCCTTAATTTCAAAAACAGTTGAAAAATAATTCAACAATCATATTCATCCTACTGAACCATCTCATTAAAAGCACTAAAAGTACCTTCCTGAGAAATCTCCTTGCTTCAACTCCATTCTAATCCTTCAGTGTCTCTGCTGCTCTCCTGACCACTTTGGATAACTTTCCTCATCAACTTTAAGGGGAACCATGACTTCACCATTGCTATTTCCCCTCTCCCCCCCCCAAATGCAAGTCTTTACCTGGATATTGTTCTATATCTGAGCATTCTGTCAGCACTGTTTTTCCATTACGCTCATACTGTTTTCTATCCTGCTCTACCTGAAGTATCTCAAGACTCAAATCATAGCAACAAGTAGGATGATGATTGCAGTTTAATATTTCTAGTCTGGAATTTTATTTCTTTTGGAAACACGCCTCTCTCTCTCTATATATATAAACACCTCCTAGAAATATAGCACAAATGAACATAAACTGCTCTTAATTACAGTTGTGAAACTGTTGTAGCAACTTTCAAGAGAAATAACTCTCTATAGTATTTTAAATGGTAGTTGCACAGGTTAGCACATTTTGTATTAGAAATCATTAAACCCTGAATGGTCAGTGTGTAATTAAAGCAAATAAATATACGAATGGGATGAAATATATAATCCAAACAATTTCAAGGGCCTTTGTTCTTCTAAGCAGATTGCATAATTCCTTCATTCAACTGGCTAATTACAATTCTTTATCAACAAAACTCTCCTGTAAATGTTGGGTAGCAAGCTCAACTTCAATACCATTAGATGGAGCAGAATTATAGGCCTTTATTTTGTGGCTTCACATTTTGGGCTGACCCAAGTTCTAAGATGAACATGGAGGAATTATATGGGTTTCAATTGTTAGAAGTTGAAAGTAAATAATAACAAGCACAATAGGCAGAAAAATCATGAAGGAAAACATAAAAAAATAATACTAAAGCCTGCTCTGTTGATAAGTACTTTACATGCCATCTAAACTAGAAATTTTGGCTTTTCAGATATTCATGTTTAATAGACACGTCTCAAACATTCAAGTGATAGGAAATGGGAAAATCATATCCATTATCTTGTTAAAAAACCCCCAACAACAGAAAACACACTCATCCTTTGCAAAAATGCAACTTTCACTCTGAATATTAGAAACAATATCTTCAAATACCAGTATGAATCTTAGGCATGTGTTTCTATTCAGCTGCTGCCAAGAAAGAGGCACAAGTACTTGACGTTTGCTGTAAAGTACCAAAAAGTTGCATATGATTTAAAATGGAACAATATACTTACTGCTTTCTATTTAAGAGCACAAAAAGCCATGTGAAACCTGTCTCTCCTGGAATTTATATTCTACATAGCTCACCTTGTGAAAAATTAGGAAAAACTGCTTTGGCAGAGAAGATATATGTATTACACTGAAGGCAGGGAGGAAAGCAAAGCAAAATGTGGTGGCAGAAACATGGGGGGGGGAAGGAACAGAACAAAAATCTAATGGCACAAGCGTTATTTAGCATGCTAAAATAACAAGTATCTAGTGCTTCCACCTCCTAATGGTAGGATACTTTATAAGGCTCTATTGTACTCCATTGTGAGAAGGATTGCTACTCACAGGAACTATTGTTTCCAAGTCATTACCATACTACCTCTGCCTGTATGCACATGTGGTTCTCCAAATACATACAGAAAGAAGCAGGAAAATGCTGTATAACTAAATCTTATACAGAACCTACCATGCAGTTTCATGTTCTGGTGATATTTTCATAAAACTGCTCTTTTTATGAAGACAATTTTATTACTTACAGTAGCCCTCTGAAATATGTTCCATGAACTTATGAACACAAGTTAAGCCCTAACATCAGAACTCTAAACAGCCAAACCTCCCCAACTTTACCAAAGACTTATGAAGTGAAGGGGGTCTGGTACCTCTTCTTTGGTAAATCAGTACATTTAAGTCAAAGCCCTCTCTTTACATGATCAGCAATCTCTTTCAATATTCAGACAACTCAGTTCATTATCCACAACCTGCCTGGGATGGCTTTGCAGATAAACTCTTTAAAGACCTGCTAGACCCTTCTGGGGAAGAAAAAAAACAAAAAACAAAAAACCAAAAAACCCCATAAAAATCCCCATGCATTTGGAGTAGCTTGGGTGCAATGTATTATGTGGCTCATTTTCATGTACTCAGCACTGAGTCAGAATCAAGAACTTTGTATATTTATTTTCTGTTTACACATGCTTATGTGACGAGAGTAAAGGAATGTTACTGACCAAATTGCAATTACCTCTTGAAGCTGGAGAAATTTTCCTTCCATTGCTGAAAGAGCGTTGGTTTTCTCAACCAGCTGTTTACGGACTTTGATCATTTCCACATTGTCCCGAATGTTTAACCTTCAAAATTGTATTAAGAAGACATGCATCATGAGCTTAAAGATACAAAATGTATTATTTTTTTTTTTCTTTTGAAAAGTTGAAATCCTTCGCAAATCAGTGTTCTACAACACATTTGGGAGAAGATTTAGTGTGCAATACCCAAATTAATTCCTTCTTCTATAATCCACATTACAGAATTTAGGTAAGTAAATATTGTACCGAAAGATGACATAGTAGCTTTAATCAATACATTAATGTCTTTGTTTATTGTATGAAACCTTATGTGACAGGAAAAGAAAAAAAATCCTATACCTAAATAGATCATTTGTCTTCCATTCACTTTTTTCCACCCTCCAAAGTATTTGTTACCAGTACATCACCATTTTATGGAGTTTCCTCTTATACTTTAAACCTATCAAATGTCGCTAAGAAAAAGTGACTGGCATTCAAACAAGCTGCAGGTGTGTCTTAACTACATGAAAATCACTTAATATCCATGTAGATATTCTATGTTGTCACAATTTTAAGATTAATTTGAGAATGTGCTGTTTAACAGAAAGTTTGTTTAGAATAATTAAAAATTTAAATAAATATTTATTTTGCTCTTTTCTCTTATTTCAAGCAGTGAAACTAAACCCCATTATTTTCACAGCTTCTTCACGTATGGGAAGAGAGACCAATTTTGATTTGTATTAATATAAAATGATAAAACCAGAATAAATATTTAGCATTTGAAAAGGTCATTTATCTTCCAATATTTATCTGTTTTAGACATATTGGACAAATTGTCACAATGCCATTCTGGAGCAAGAAAATGGACTACAAAGCTTACACATCTGTAAACCAGCTGAGTACATGAAATACTTTCCTTTTATTCTGTAAAATATAAAATCCTATTGTATTTTGGCATTGCCCAGTTAATTACACAGAAGATAAACACACTCACAAACCTGAGATCTTCCCTAAGAAACAGCCTTAACTCAATCCTAAAACTATCATGTGTCTAAAACATGTTATCTACATAAATTAAAGTTGTGGCGAGTATAGACAGCAGCAGTGTCTCATGCTAGCTATTTAAAAGCTAATGTAGTGGCATGTTTTTATTAATCTTGTTCCACACATCAAACAAAAGGCTCTGATGCCTTCAAAGGCTTTTTCTTTCTATACCCACCCCCCCCCATCCCCTTCTTTTTTAAGCAGGGGGCTTTTTTCCCTTTTTTTCTTTTTAAGTAGAAAAAGGAGCAGATGATAGTGAAATTTATGATGTACAGATGTAAACTCCATGGCTTCTGACAATCAACATTAACTATTTTTTCAGCAGTGAATGAAACAGCATTTGATTTAAAGATGTTTGGGGTACTGATATTATGAAGTGTATTATTCAAATTCAGAAATCAAAACCTACTTTTATTTGGATCATTTCAGTTCTTACAATTGTAGGAGTATTTATCTCATGAAATTTCTAGCTACAGAAAGCATGTGCAATTAGTTTCTTATTAGTGCATTACATTGACACAATCTCAGCTCTCATTATAAGCTAGAGCAAAAATATTTTTCTACAGTACTTCTATAATATTTTATTTATTTATTGAAATAAAATATGTCTAAGAAATGTCCAATGTATCTAGGTACACGACAAGGAGCTTGCTGTTGAAGAACAAAATCATTTCAGATTTTGCAGGCAAGGCAAAGTGAATTGAGAAAGTTTCTGTCGGGAAGATGACTTTTTCTATAAATGAAGTCACAAAAGAGTGGAATAGAATAGGAATTCATTATCTACACAGCTTTCTCCCTCCCAGGTAGTTGCTGTATTCTGCTCCCAGAACATCTGCCCACGTCTTCTGAAATAACTTGAAAATAGAGGTTATATACAGATTTGATGTAAAAGTCAATGCTACCTTTCACTTAGGTAATATTTTGCTCAAACAATACAAAATAATGCACAAGAATAAATCTGTACTAAGATACCTCATTCAATATTTTCTCTATTGCCAAAAAAAGCTACAAATGCCATAGAAGCCAAAGTCATGGAGGTAGACCTGGAGCAGAAGTTAGAACAAGAAAAGTAACTAACATCCCTTTTGGGGCAGTAACCTGAATTAACACGCATACTCATTTAGCTGTAGCATGCCTTCTACCACAAGTGCAGAAATAAGGAACATGAACACTATCCTCCTTAAAGCTGGATTAAAAGTCTGAAATTGGAAATGAAGTTAGGAGAAAGTGACTCTTTAAAAAGCTAAGAATTACATTTGGGGTTAATGTCTGAAGTACACCAAAAAGACAATCTCTTTTCCAGACCTCTTATCATTTGGATTAAACGCATAGAGAGTGGGGTCCCAATAACAGGCTGGGGACCAGCTGTGTGGGTATGGGGGACTGATAGCAACCTACACCAGAAGGAAATGATTAAAGAAAGGATCTTGACCTGCACTGTACAAATTTATGCCAGTAAATCCCAGATGGCTAAGCTAATAAAATTGAGGTCTAATTAAACCACATCCCTTGCATCTTGTCTTTTCTTCCATATGAGCAGAACATGGATACACTACTGAGACTACTCTTACACAGTCCTGACTATTGTATCCACTGGACCAGTGGCTCACAAACGCTCCCCATTCACATTCAGAACAAGAAAAACAAGGAAGTAAACACATATCACCACCATATTTCTCACAATCCCTTACATTCTGTCTGGCAAAACAAACAAAACGTTTCTAGGCTAGTAGTTCTATATCAGAAATGCCTCAATGGCCAAGATGTACATACACAGACTCCCCAGCAGAGAAGTAAAGAATGGAACATCAACGTAAAGTACTCTTCTCATTCTACTATGCTTAGGAACTAACAGGATTATATGTTGATAGACATTATGTTCTTTCCTTTACCTCTTACTTCTTATAGGAAGTCAAATATACAGGGGAAAAAAACCCCAGCCAACAATGTTTACCTTCTAAAACCACCTTTACGTTGTAATTGATAGTATATTTGCAATAGGCAAAACGCCAACATTGCATCAATAGCTCCATCATCTAAGTTATTAGGATTATTTAAATACCAACATAAAATACTGTATTTGTTTGCCTGGCTATCAACAAATGAAAAAAGAGTAATGATCTTTAGGGAATCTGGTTAAATATAAAAAATCACATATGCAAATGCAAATATAAGGGTTGGTTTTTTTACACTAGACATGATTTAGCAAATTTGTATACATGCTGTAGTCTCTCAAAACCCTTTAGATAATGCATTGTGACTAACATGCTCCACATTTTAATCTAGGTCTGTAATGCTGTAATGCAAACACAGAAGTCACAAGTGTGTCAGATACGATATTCCTGTCCAAAAATCCACACATGTAATAGGGTTAATTCCAAAGTCATGCTGCAGCAAAAAATGCCAAAGGAATTAAAAACTGACTGGCAAATAAGTTTTTTTCATTAAAAATCAACCAAACAAAACACAAAAAGCCCACATAAACATGTGCAAATACCAAATACCTGTTTCACAAATGCATTTTGGGGTGGCTTTAAAAATGTTTTCAGATAGTACCATGAGCAATTAAGTTAGTTGAAGTTAGCTGCTTGCAAAATGTGATTGTTTAGACAATGTTTTAACTTGCACATGGACATCAAACCATGAGGTTATTCTGGTTTTGGCCATCTTGAAATTAAAAACAGTCAAGCTAAATGCAGTCAAATTTTGTACTTAAGAAAATGTGTTTAGTCTAACAACCTACAGGCCAAGTTTCTCCCTTAAGCTGGAATTAAATCAGAATTATATATTCCTGAAAAAATCCCCAAACAATCTCTATTAAATAAATACTGACAAAAACATTTATTGCAGCCATATTACAATAACCATCTCAAGGAGTACACTGCATATGAACTCAGCTCTGTCATGTAGCTCTCATGTTGTTACACAGGAACTGGAGTGAAGCTGCAATGGTGGCTTTAAAATATTAGTGGATTTCTTGTGGGTATAGGACTCATGATAAATAGTACCTCCCTCCCTTACCGCTGATGGATCAGTGAGTATTAACTGTGGCTGCTTCACTACTTGGAAGCTACAGTTATTTCAATCACAAGACTTTCTTAATCATGTAGCAGAATAAAGAATGTTTTCCTAAAGGGTGGAAGTAACCTAATTTTGTTAACACCAGGCTAAGATCAAATGGTACTACAACATGAAGATTGATGGAAGCACATTAATTATGTCCTTTTGGCACCATACAGTTCCTAAAGAGTTTTAACAAATTAACTGGGTTTGGGTAGTAATGCAACTACATGACAGCCAAGTGTATTCTTAAACAAGAAAAAGCTGCCAATTGCACCAAAATTCAAAGACAAAAGCTACAAAGATGAAATAAGATGACCTCATCAGTCACCCAGATTTCCAATTTTTCCTCCAATATTCCAGTACTGACAGTTTCTTCTCTGCTAATACAAAGAATAAAATAAGAATTACACAGAACCTATAAATCTATCTGTGTAATAAAACAACTAACACAGACTGTTCTAGATAGCAGTTACAAGACTTCCAAGAAAGCAAGCCAATGAAAATCTCCTAAAGATATTATGTATAGGTACCATGGTTACAGTTAAACCTGGAGAGAATAGTATCCCTCTTCAGTTCTGGCTCTAGTTCATTCAGCATAAAACCACCCCAAAACTCAAAAAACATGGGGATTATCAGTCCTCCATAAAGTATTCTAGTGGCAAAATCATAGAATGCACACACCATTCTAAACATGCACTAGTGGATGTTTTTCAATTTCTCTCCCAGTGTCTTCAGCCAAACACAGGAACTCTTAATGTATCTTTTATCAGGTTTCAGACAAGAAATAGACTACAAAGGAAATACTTCCAGAACTTCAACCATGAATTCCCAGATAGTAACTTAGGTCAGGTATCATGGATTGCATATATGCAATCTGATAAATGTAAATAAAAAAGGATCTGCACCACTTTTTCTAACCTGTATGCTTTAAAACCTCTTAAAAGTTTCACAGAAATATGGTAGTTGACATCAAATTTAGATGTTACATTCAGTTTCTGACTTAAAGAACAGTGTTTATCTATAGAAAAGTGAGCACAGAAATTCTTTCAGATTTGTATCAGATTCTTTTCAAATAATGAAAACATCTTAAATATGTTCTGATTTCATTGTAGGCACAGACTAAGAAATTATTTATGATAACAACTTCTTCAACCTATTTAAACTATATAAAGGAAATTCTGAATAGGGGAAGCTTATGACTTTGTGAATAATTTAATAGCAAACACTATGATGTATTATATACGTAGCACCACTGATGCACAAAAGAATGCTCACACATAATAACGGGGTCCCTCCTTCAAAGGCAATTGTATTTCTCATCCAAGTAAAACTTGCATTAAAATCAAATGAGTAAGGAATGGAGGATCATGCAGTACTACATCCTTAATCCAAATAAAAGTAACAGACTGAAAATGAAACAGTCAAAAGAGGGAAAATATATGCTAAATTATATAATCTCGTATATATTTTTTTAAAAATGATAGAACAGAAGAGATTAATAGAAGCTTTATTGCGAAACACATTCCACACGTTGACTTTGTTTCACTGCACAGCTATACTACATTCCTTCAAAAATTCGCTAATTTACCCTTACAATGCCATTATGTTTCTACTATTTGTAGACTCCAAATTATCAATGAGTTTTAATAAACATTAAATAACCCACTATGAACCTATATCTGAATTTTTTAAAGAACTATATTGAAGAAACAATAGATGATTAAAATTTAATGAGTCAAACTTCAACTGAATCTGAATCAGCTGGAAATGAATTCTCTAAAATGGTAATTATAAACTCCTTTGTTTATTTATGAAAAAATATTGTAACATTATCATAACAATCTCCTTGCTTAGAATTACCCATGGCTAATGGTAAATCATTTTATGACTTCAGTTTGACCAAAGGAAAAAAAACGAAGAAAGCACATATTTCTTAATAGAACAAGCAATTTTCACAGCTATATATAATGTTTCCACCATGGAGGTTTTCATTTTTCACAATACCTTTGGCTTGTTGCTTCTTGCTCTTTCAGCCGTAGGATGGATTCTTCAATTTCCTTGTCCTTTCTTCTTAGCTGACTCACAAGTACCTCTCTGGCGTGTTCCAGTTCTTCAATGCGTTCCTTTTGGGACTCAATCACAGTCTTCCTGCAAGTACAAGCATCTTACATTCCCAAACCAGCCAAGTATTTAATAAAAGAAAAAAACCTAAATAAATATTCAAGAGAGCAAATATGTTATAAGTGTTCAGCAAAATTTGTATTTCTTAATTACATGCATTACAGCAGAGGTTTAATAGTTCAACTTACTATGAAAATAAATAAAATGTCACCACATGAAAAGATGTGAATAGTATAACAAATAGATAAATAATTCAAACATATTATTAACCAACACTAACTCTTAAAATAAATGTTTATGTGGACCAAATAATGTTTAGCAGAACGCAGCTGAAAACATCGTTCATGGGTTCTTATACTCTGTATTACATGTATCCTCCTCCTAATCTATTAGTACCAAGTGTTTTTTGAACAGGAAAACACTATCACTAGCTATCAAAAGAATATGAAAACTTCAATGGATGGAGCAGTGAAAATAATTTTTAAGTTTTTATTCTTATTTTATATTTTGCAATTTTGATTTTTTTGACAAGTTAATCTCGGCTATCCTTTCTACTAACATTTTTTCTAATAAGAATAAGCAACAACTCATCTACAATTTTTTCCACTCTAAAGCTTTTCATGCATAAGCTAGTTATTCATTACTTCATATACCTATCATAGACTTAAACGTACCTTGAGGTTTTTGGCCTTGTTTGCTTTTGTACCTGAATGTACCATTCTGAGCAACCGTGGTTATTTTTTCTACCTTTGAGAGACCTGAAATCTCTGAAAAAAAATGCTATTTCGATGTTTCTTGCATTATAACGCATGGCAGTTTTAGTCAATAGCTCTTATTTTCCTAGTCTTCAAAAGTGATAGGTATAGGAGAAATAGCCCTTTCTAGGCCCATCACTATAAAATTACTAAGATTTTTCTTCAGTAACAACATTCTATTTTAATGCATATAATTTTTTCTTTTTAAAGAGTATCTGTTCAGCAAGGGTTAAATTCAGACAGGATGCTAGCAAAAGTGCAATTTCAAGATTGTTCAAGAATTCAAATTTATTTATTATAATAATTTATGACCTTTTCTATAAAATGACTTCCTAAGATCCCACTAAATCTTTGTGTTTACAAAACACATAATTGCACATTAATTTATGTATTTGTATATTTAGTTTGCCCATTTATTGGAAATTTAGCATTTATTGATACTGTAGTAAATCTGATTTATGTAAATCATTACAGAAACACACACACACACACACTGAAAGTAGCTTCTACAAAACCAGATGTCTTAAAAGAATAATTGGTTCCGATACACTTTGGAGAAGGAAAATGTCCTAATCAGACCTCAGTACCTTTAAACTAGATGTTAACTACCTTTTCTCCACCCTGTGTAACACCTCTCTGTCTTCACGCAGTCTCTACGTTAAAGATGTTATCAAGAGTTTCCCGAGCTTCAATTTCAGTCAAAATGTGCAACGGGACTATAAACCAACTTTCAAAATGCAGAAGTGCATCAAAATAATTTACATTATAATCCCATACTGTGCATTTACAACTTATCCATAAAGTCTGACCACCACTCATTTCTAGAAGCCTAAACACATCAGCATAACACAATCCATACAGTCCCACTTGCATGGGTTACCCCACACCTTTCAGGACTGTGTTGGCAATAACATTGCAGCTATGGTTCTTTCTCCTTTTGTCAGTTTTGTCTGGTAGTAAGCTAAGCAGCATTGCACACCAGCAAAAAGAGAGGCTCACCATTGAAGATCAATTTTAACTTCCAGCTACATTCTTATGTACCTACGTTTTGCATTCTAAACTCTCGATCCTGTTTTCCTTATAATAAAACACTTCTGCATTGTTACCAGTATTACTGTTCTCAGATCAAACAACTTCACTTCATTTTCTGAAGTGAAAACTTCTGAAAAATGTATTTTTTTCTTCAAGAAAATGGTAAGTTTTAACAATCATAACGACAAAAATTAAGAAATATGAAAATCATACAAATTTCTTATTTCAGCCTTTGGATCATCGAGCAGACTTTGTCCATACGTTGGGGCCACAAGGTTTGGTGATTTCACTTCTAAATCCTGATATCTCATTCCTAAAAACAAAGGAAAGATAAATTTCTGTCATGTTGAATGAAAAAGCCTTTAATAGAACAACAATCTGTATGCAGTACAAACACAAGCCATACACATATCCCATAAAAAGTATTTTTACATCAGATTCACATGGAAAGAGATAATCAGAATATCCAGAACATAGCTGCTGTAAAATTTGAACTATGGGTGATATAGCATGCACTGTTTAAGAGAGGTGTTAAAAACACGTCTTGAAATGTTTTCTTAGAAGATTTTACTTTTAAAAACAGGGAACAGAGATGGTGATGGTGTTTTCAAAGAAGAATTTAAAACAGGAACATGGACTTGTAATCACTTTTTCTCTGATAGCACTTTCTTTACAAAATCACGAGTGTCATTCACCTAGACAAGCAACTACAGCACCATTTTTAGCAGCAGTGCAAATAATTTCCATATGTCCTTTGGAGGCATACTAATTTCCTGGTGAAGAAGAAGGGTGAGAAATTCCTTGAAGAAGACTTTTTAGTCCAGCAGGAAAAGCAATGGTTTCTCCAAATCTCTTTCTCCTCTTCTTCAGCATGAAGAAATTAGTGAAGTTTGAGGTAGGCTCAAACTATGCGTTAAATTTCAAATACAGCATTAAGGCTGCGCTCCCTTAATCCCCAAAACTCAGTCATTTAGGTTCAAGGCACACCACCACCAGCAGGTTCACAAAATGACTTGAAAAACAAACTGCCTACTTTGCATTCATGCTGAGTTAACTTGATTTATTTATATATCTTGAATTTCAATCTGTAAGAATTATTTTAAGGTACTGGTAATTGTGCTATATACATATGTGTATATATAAATGCATAGAGTATATATTTTTTGGGGGTTTTTTTGTTCAAATCATGGTAGATCTTAGATGGTTGTACTCAATAAAGAAAGCAATGTGAGAAACCGGTGAGTAAATTTACTGGACATTCATACTTGACCACACCTTTTGTGTCCACTTTGTATGGTAACTTAAATCAGCCAAATACAAAAGAGATACAGGAAGGTGTATTTATTATTTGTGGGTTCCTCCTACCTCTTCATACCCTGGAGACAGCTAAGGTCTCCTGAATTTTTCCAGGTATCTTAATTTTTGGATAATTGCTCTGAATATTTTCTGATCTGCACTAAATATGTTTTGAAGTTCAGCCTCATGGTTTCACAGAGCAATTTAAGATTCTGGCTGTCTCTAAAGATAGGAGGCACCTACCTGACACCAGACTGCTAGGTTTATCATCATTAATCAAAAGGGTAGGATGAGGAAACACGCAAGAAAAAAACACAAAACACCCTATGCTAACGAATACTATAGAAAATGTTCTCTGACATTCTGGAAGACAACACTACCGAGCTCAGGTTCCGAGTACTGACTACTAGACTTTTAATAATAGCCTTCACCTTAGAAAAGTGTCTTCAGGAAACTACATATTCATAACATTCAAATTATCAGAATCCCTCCTAGTTAGGACATGGTCTTAGAACTGAGATAGGCCCACTAGAACTTATGAACATTCTTATCTGAACTGGATATTCTGTGGACAGTTGGTGGGGTTTTTTTCTTCCTCATGTTGTCTTCAGTTTATGAACCACCGCTTCAATCAACATGGCCCCAGTCCTAGCTCTGCACAGGACATCTCTGATCTGGATTTGTTCTCATGCCAAGATAAGTCCTCACAGCATGCCATGTCAACATACGATCTTTAATCCTTGAACCAAGTTGCCCTTTTCTCTCTTCTAGCACCGGGTCTGAATAAATTTATTATATTTCTACCCTATTTGTGCATTGGTAAAACAAATAAAAAATTGATTTGGGGAATAAACCTGCTTAAGTCATTATGTAAAGTGTTAAAATATACATGTTTTAAAACATCAAAACTTGCACTATACTCAAAGAAGCAACTTGGTAGAGCCAATTACTTTTTATTGCCTGTCTAAAAGCATGAGAATTGTTTCTGTTTTCATATACCTGAATAATCAATGTAACCAAAATAAAGACTAGTGGGAGGGTGAGATAGCGAAAAACCACAATATAACTGGCCATCAGCCTGATCCATAGCTTGTAGAATTTGAAGAGACAATTCTGCTGACTCAGTTTTGAATCAAGGCCACAGCTGGTTTTTTTTTACAAACACCCCACACGTTATCTGCACAGTGTATAAGTTAACTGAGTACAGCTAGTTCTACAAATGTTCATATGAAAATAGAAAGATTTTAAAACGCAATTTCCAAATGTAGGTACCGTAAATAAAGGACTGGGAGTGAGGCTGCCTTAAGCTGTGAGTCTTGACAGCAAAGAACATCATTAAAGATGGCTGCATTGTGGTATTTACTTTCGAAAGTCCACACATGTAACAGATTTTTCAAGTCTGCAGTGTTGTGCACACATGTACCAAGAGACTAGAAAAAAACCTTTAAATTAAAAAAGGAAAAACATGTGCAAACACACTACAGATGTAAAACTTTGTTATAACATGATAATGCAAACTTTTTCATATACTACTTTTATAAGCCTTTAACACGTAGAGAAGTTATACCAGGAAAATCCCATGATTTTTAACTATTGGAAAACTTGTTTGATAACTACCTTTATTTTCAAATCTGTGCTTTTGTTTTATATCTACCACTGCAGATTCTCAAAACAAGGACTTTAAAGGCAAACAAGTTATCATGACTGCTATTATAAATAAATTCAAGAAAAAGGGGGAAGAACAGCCTTTCTGCCTACACCTACAGGTACTATTGCCCACTGATGAACAGAAACGAGCGTGTACTTGTCACTGTGAAGCAACAATTAGTGGTACCTATATAAACTGCTGTATTTAACAAATGTGAATTATACCTTTGTTTGTGAGCTCTGGCAGGCCAGCAGCCTCATTCGCTTTTTTGAGACCCGTGTTAATACGAGATTGAACATAGCTGTACGGATTAGGCCTGTGGCCTTGAATCTGGAGCTGCTGTTTAGTTGAAATGAGTTTGCTGCGGAGGCTCTCGTTTTGTTTCTCAAGCTCACGAACTCTCTCTTGCAAATGTTCAATCATTTCTTCCAGCTCCACAACCTGACCCAGCCGCTTGGGGCCGCCACCAACCTGTTCAGGACTTTTTTTATCATTAGCAAGCCGCATTAACTTGGTGGCCATTCTGGGGAAAATAATAAAAAAAGATGAAAAAGAATGTGAGAAGTCAGCATAAAAAGCATTCTGTTGAAAGGAACATAATCACTGTGAAGACTTCAGCATAGAACCTGAATAATAAATTTCAGGTTTTGATATAACTATTACTGCCTGTGAAGAACTCTTTGAAGATAATTGAAACCACTGTGCAGCAATCTGCTTTATAGCACTGACAAATAACAGTTTCCTAGGGCTTATCATTTAAGGTTAGTAAAGGGAGGACACATATTTACTCCATATGCTGCTTAAATGTAATTTTTAACGCATGACCTTATATAGGAACCTCTGCATGCTGTTAAGTAAAGTTACAGATTCGGGATGCGGTGGGGCAAACTCTAAAAGCTACAATTCCACAAAACATTCAACTATTGAAAGAATGCTAATAATATGCAACATTTCAATGATATATCATTTCTAGTATTTTAGGATTTAAATATATATTTCCATTCTAAAGTGGCTAAAATATATAGGTAGAGATATTTAAGAAGGTAGTCCGGAAAAAGAGACTTAATAGTTCTCATTACCATACTCAATTTTATACTTGGTAAATATTACGCATGTGCTTCAGAGAAGGAACGGTAAGCCAAAGAATATAATTAGATACAGAGAGTATGGTTTTCATCTATCTTTAAAAGGATACAAATTTTGCTTTTGGCATCTCAAGAGTTGTACCTTTGATTTCCTTTAGTTTTGATAAACATTGGTAAGCTAGAACAAAAGGCAGAAAGGGCATATGGGGGTGATGTAATATACGAGAACAGAAAACATACCCAGCAGTGAATGGAAAAAACTTGGCATATAAAGAAAGAAAAGGTGGCTTTGATGAGAGAGACAAGTTCAAGACTTGACAAAATTGGTCGCACATCTTCAAGACCTGTATGTAGTTTACAGGGAATCTATTTTTGCAAGCCCAGAAAGAAAACTGAAAATAAGGACACACTTCATTTGTTTAAAGGGACTTGTTTTATTTTTGTATACTTGTGGACAGAAGCTTCTACTTAAAAGAACAAAAAAAAAAAAACCCAAAAAAATCTGTAATAACTTTAGGATGTCACAAAATGTTACTTGTCTGTAAGCAGGTTTTTTGTTTATTTGGGTTCTTTTCAATGTACTTCTACTGCAAATTCATTCCAAACTTTTAGTTACAAGGGTTTTGGCATGAGGGATGCTGGGAAAGAAATTTAGCTTCAGTAGTTAAGATTTTTCTCTGGCAAGCTAAACAAACACTGTATTTTATATTTTCTGTGCCTCAGAATATTAATTCAAGAATTCCTATTTGTACTTCTGGGTAGTTTTACCTAAGTGGATGATGAATGTGTTTGATAAGTCATCTAACAAAAAAACAGGAAATTACATTTGGAATAAGCAAACAATTCATTTGTTCCACCATTTTGTATTTGACAGTAGCCTGAACAGAAAAGATGGAAATTATGCCGGTCAATTTGATCCTGATTCACTCAATAACGAGTCAAAAGGAAAGAGTTTTGGACTTTAGATAAGCATGAAATGGTCTACCGAGGCAGTATCTTCAGATGCCCTTTCATGAATTGTTTAGCTTCTGACCAGAAGCTAGCTTAGATGCAGTAAGACTTTATTAGCTTGAGTATAGCAAAATGTGAACGTGGAGTCACTGTGCTTTTGGATTAATTAGCCCTCCTGGCATATAGTAATACTACAAACAGTTCTGCTGAGTCCGGACTGGGGTGCCAGCATGGCATTAAGTTTAATAATAAGCTTAGAGTCGCTTGCTTATGTTTGGGTACACTGGGTATACTGTGCTTCCCATGCTACTTGGGACTTCTTCAATTAAGTTATCTATCACCCTGAATAATGGGGAACTGATTGTAATTATAAAGATATTTTACGGTTAACTAAACTATAAAAGGCTAGATGCTATTTACTTTCTTGGAAGACAGAGAAAGACAAAAAAAGGGGCAGAAACTCTCCATATATTTTGATTCTAGGATGAAATTCCTGATGAAAAATTAGGCTTCTATAGCCTCTTCAGTTCTCAGAATACCTGTTATATTTGTACTCAGACAGCATATCTATGAACGCTGTACCTCCCTGCATGGAGATCTAATACTCTCCACTGCAAAAAATAGCCCACATACCACAGAGACAACCAGAAATCAATATAAAAATGAATTCTAATGAGTGATGTTTGCTAATGGTTTAAAAAGTGCTCTGAGAGAAATCAGCATGATTTTTAATTCGTTGACAATGCTTCAAAGGGCAAAATGTATTGTGAGCTAAAATAAAAACGCATACCTTTTAATTTTCTCCTCTTGCTTATTTGCATGCTGTTTGAGCAAGATGCTCTCATCACGTAAACGAAAAAATCTGTCTTCCAGTTCCTCTCGACTGATTCGTGATACAGCTTGTCGAGCTTTTACATTCTGTGTAGTTGATGATTCTACCCAAACCAAGACAACTTTAAATTACCTTCAATACATTCAAAAACATTTAATTCAAAGTCTAAGTCATTTTGAAATACAAAAAACCCATAAAGTTTTCTAGTAATTTGATATTTTACACTTGTATGAGTCTGTTGATTAATTTTTTCAGATTTTTCAGCATATAAATCACTTCCTTTTTCTTCCCTCTTATGGATAAAAAAAGCAATTCAAATGATACAGCAAACTGGCTACCTCCTAGACAATACAAAGGAAACAGTTTAACAAGGAGCAACGTACTGTCAAATATACTACTTAAATTAAGACCACAGTTATCACAGAGAAGCTTTCTAGTCTGTTTCAAAGTTAACATACTCAACTTGAAACTTGACAAGATTAACTCATAATTCTCTAAATTTATTCAGATACATGAGTAAGCCCAGTAGGTCCATTCTAATAGCAGCTGAGTAACATTTCAGAATTGCAGAGTACTCTTGGCTCTCATTTTGTTAAATGGGTCTGGCCTTGTCCTCAATCTAGCAAAAAAAGTCCTCTTTTCTTCTGGAAGGTTGAATGTTACAGCTCAACGAGATTTCCATTTTTAAGCACCTCACAGCAACTTCCCTCTTATAACAAGTCACATGAACATAGAATGGGTCATAGTCTCTTCCAGAATTTAACCCAGGTTCTGAATGGTATTTAAACTAAATTTTGTGAGGAGGAATGTCAGAAACATTTTTAGAAAGAAACTAAAGAAGCCACCGATCAAAGTCTGTAACTATAATAAAGAGCAGCTGGTACAAACCTTGTAATCTTCCAATTCCAGCCACAGTTAGACCTACATCTCTCACAGGCAGGTCCCCCACAGTTTCATCAGCTGGAACAGCCATGGCTTATCTATGGATAACAAAATTCAAATTAAATTCTTCTCCATATGTAACTTAAATTGCGAGACTAGAATGAACTACGGTACATTACATAAAATGAAGGACAAATGACAGATTCACTAAAATTACAGGTTCGTACATTACTGTAAATGCTCGTTTCTCGACTGTATCACTCACATGACGATCTAAACTTTCAAGTTTAATGTTATGCCAGTTTTACTCTGCGTGAAATACATCTTCTTTGTTATGCAATAGCTTCAATTGTGCTTAACGTATGCAGAATTAGTTTTTAAGTTCTAGTTCTGTTGTCTTCAGCAATCTTTGGGCTAAGGCCATATTTCTAAGTGCACGTGGGAGGTGGACCTGTGTGGGTTTTTTGGTTTTTTTTAATTGTTTGTTCAATTTAAGACAGGCCAGAGCTTAAGGCATCAACTGGTAGATGAGTAATGCCATCTTCCACATTTTGAATGGGACTCTTTGAAACAGAGGTGCTAGGGGTTATGAAGTCATTTCAGTGTTGCCTACCATTCTCTTAGTCTTCTTTCAATCATTGTCATAAGAGAAATTACTTTCTAAGATAGAGACTCTCCTATGAATGATTCTCATAAATCTGAACACATTTCTTTCTTGAGGCAACAGAAAGCTTAGCTACATGACAAAGTGAGATTAGGAAAGTATTAATGTGAGAAAGTACATTTGTTTCAGTGTAATATATGAAGATACTTGTTAAGAACTACTGTTTCTTTCTTCTCTTCCAGTGCAGAAAATTAGATATTGGCCATAGAGTCAAGTGAAGCTGAAAAAACATGAAAAGAGAGACATAAAGTCCTTTGGACAGTCTTCCCCCTATTGTTACACTCTTCAGGTGATATAAATCCTTAGTGCATCAAAAGACATCTAGGAAAGCATAGGGAAATTAACAATGATGTTACTAAAGACTTGCATCAGAGGACTGAAGCGACACAGTATAATCCACAGATCATCTATGAAGCATCTGTCAATCCTGTCATAACCAAAACTGCTGCTAAAGATATACCTTTCTTCTACCAGTGAAGTTTTCTATCATAAGTCTCATTATGGCTTTGTCCAAAAGGAATGAAAAGGATTAATGGAAGTTTAGTTTCCAACAAGTCAATCTTGCTTGCAATCTTTTGTTTTTTCATCACTAAAATTCAGGATAAAGTATTATTTCCAGCTTTCATTGTTTATAGAAACCTGAACACATTTTTCTTTCATGTGGAACAAATGTTTCCTTGTCATGGCTGTTGAAATGCCTGAACTGATCTACACTTGTAGATTAGCAATCAGGTTGCAGTTTCAGTGCTGTCAGTCACAGAAACGGGGAATAATACTTTGCAATGTTGAGGTCCATGGCATGCAGCCATTGTAACCAATGGCACAATTCTAATGACAGATACATGTCTGCTGGAATCCAGATCCTCAGCATTCTCAGCTCTTTTTGTGTTACTCAAACAAATCCCTCAGAACTTTTTTGTAATTTGTTAAATTAGCACTATCTGTAGTCATTGACTTCACTCAGGTCTAGGTTAGTTATTGTGGTCATTATTATATGTCACTGTATCAATATCACTACAGCAACTGAGATTAAAAGTGAAACAGAAACCTTTATCTCTAGATGATCAATCCAAATTTGGTCCTGATGGCAGCAAGAACATGCTACCATCATATGTCTTTCTAGAAAATGTGGCTGTCTTAGTCTTCCCATCTCAAAAAAGACAAGAGTTATTTGGCAAATTTCAGAGAGATCAAGAGCTAAACAAATATTTTATCATTTTTGTCTGTGATCTATCAAAATCAAGCTTCCAAAACTCCTGCACAATAATGGGCACAGGCAAACATCATTGGTTTTCACTATTTGCCACCTGCCAAAGAAACTTTACTATGGGTATCTACCTGTTTTTTTCAGTGTGAAAGAAATCCATTGATCTAAAACACAAAGACGAAACAACACATGTTTGTCCCTCAAATAAATAAACAATCCCCCACTTAGTAGTAATCCATTACTGGCTGTAGCAAAAATATTTAGCAAAATGTAGCAAAAGTAACATAAGTATTTAAGTTGTAAGCAAACAAACATAGGAGGGCTGTACATGAAAGCCAGTTTTTAGTGGCAACATGACTTGAAGACCAGTGACAAAGCTGTCCTAAATCTGAAGTTCTGAAAACTTAGGTGAAGTTTTCAAAAGTAAAAGGAAGAATTAATTGTTTCATTTTCATTACAGAGTCACAGAAATTAAGTATTCTGTTTTCTTTTCTGTCCTGGGCCACATGAAAATTAAAAACCAAATTAACTGGTTTTATAAAAAAGTGTGGTTTTAGATGGAAACAGTATAAACTTGCCTCCTGGTTTCAGAGAGGCAAAATATAATTACAGATTTAGAATTTGGCCTGGCAATTTATTTGCCTCATTAGTAACGTAAGAGCCACCTTTGTCTTCAAGAATCACTAACAACCACCATTTATACTTCTCAGAGAAGACACTTCAAACAGCAAATCATGTGTTACATATGTTACAGTCACTTTTTGAATGTTACCTCTGTGTCTATCACAAGCACTAAACCAAAATTACTTTCCTTTGCAGACAACAGTTCCAGCCTTATTCCTAAAAGCATATGAGATTTCTCCAGAGTTCCCTATTATTTCTTTGGAAGGCATTTCTAAAGCAATTAAATCTGACAAAATTGTACAGCAACACTGCCACAAAAGTGATAGCACCTAAGAGCCCTGCACTTCCTAAAATAAAGCATAATATGGCAAAAGAGAGATCATTTTGCATCTGGACAGATCCACATTCCATGCTGAATCTCAACAACTTAATAGAGTTTTTATTTCCGAGAGTTACCCTACAGTCACTTCAGTAGTTCTCGTTCCTAAAAAATAAGAAAAAATAATTTCACATACAAAGAAGGGAAAAATTTCCATATCGCTGGGAT
Organism: Falco rusticolus; assembly: GCF_015220075.1. Lineage (NCBI taxonomy): Eukaryota > Metazoa > Chordata > Aves > Falconiformes > Falconidae > Falco > Falco rusticolus. The sequence continues at coordinate 17,989,483 of NC_051201.1, forward strand.
TAACTTATAAGAATTTCAAGTTTGGTATAAGCAAGAACTTTAGATATAGTTACTGAAGTTAAAAAAGCACTAACTTTTTTACACACTGCACTAGTTACAAAACTGGTGCTATCACCACCTGTATCTGACAAATTACTAAAAAACCCGCTGCACACAAGTTTGCAGTTTCATGCGAGATCGGACAGTAATGAGCATGAATACTTCACTATCAGAGCTCATGCTTAGGTCCAGCTTCTTACATAACTCACAGAAGCGTACTGTTCTCCCAACATCATTCAAATGTAGCAAAACTGAAGAATTACTTAAATTTGCAAAAGTTCTCAGCCAGTAGGGCTAGAAGGGACAGTTTCTAGAATTTCGTGAGTCTTAGCCATGGCCAAGATGATGATTTTCTTGCAAAACCCGACCCCACTTTGGTAGAGAGGAAGAAGAAAAAAAAAAAAAAAAAAAAGGAGAGACAGACCACCCACCTATCTCAGCCTATCAAAAAGTATTTCCAGCCTATATTCTTTCCCCATTGATTCCTTAGAGATAAACGTTTGCATTCTATTGGGCTTGTTATCTAAAATAATCTCATTTATTACTTCGTAGGAGTATACACACACATATGATCTTTTAAATATCATCTGTTGCGGTGTTGTGAGTTTTAGGAGGCATCAAGGAAGGACAAAAAAAAAAAAAAAAAGAAGATGGGAAGATACTATGAAAGTAGATCACAACACACTGCTGTAAGACCTGTAAGCCCTACAGCAACGCAGAAACATCAAAACAGCCGTGTCTAGCCTTCAACGTATTTTTTCCACAGTTTTTCTATTTTTTTCTTCAGCTCCGTCGCACCCGACACTAACGTACCGGGGGGGGGGGGGGGGGGGGGGGGGGGCTGGGAGGGAGGCAGCGCCCGCCTCACGGAGGAACGGCAACGCTCCCCGTCCCTTCCCGCCCTCGGGCACAGGGACACAGGGACACAGGGACACAGCTCCCGCTCGGGCCCAGCGGCCTCGTTACACTCACAACAGGGGCCACAGCTGAGGGGGACTACGGGGCTGCTCTTAACACCACGGTGAGGCACCCTGCCTTCCCCCACGGGCACCAAGCTGCGAGCGAGGGCGCCTCACTGGTCCGGAGCGCCCGCTTCAGGAGCGCGGCCGAGCGCCGCCCGCCACCGGCCCCGCTCCTCAGCGGCCCCCCGGGCTGGGGACACTACACCGCACCCCCCTGGGCATCGCTGTCCTCCCCCCGCCGTGCCCCAGAGGAGGACGAGCTTCCCCCATACTCACAGCTCACTGCTAGCCCTCTCAACGTTCCATTAGCAACTGCTGCCGTTGCTAACCGGGCCCTTCCACTTCCGGGGCGGCGGGGCCGCGCTGCCCGCCGGGAGTTGCAGTTCGCGGCCGGGCCCAGCAGCGCCGCCCCACTCCGCGCGGGACTACAGGCCCGCTCCGCCGCCTGCCCCCGCCGCCGGCCGCGGTGCCTGCCGGGAGCTGTAGGCGCCCTGGAGCCGGCGCGGCGGGCGAGTGCCGGCGGGAGGACGGTTTCTGCTGCGGGCGGGCGGGCTGGTCGGCGGCACCATGAAAAGGAGAGCAGGGGAGCGGGAGAAAGAATGGAAGGTACCTTCTCTTTGCTGCCCCTCCGCCCTGAGGCGGGCTCCCGCCCGCGGCGAGCGCGCTGTTCCCGCGGCTGCGGCGCGGCTTGTGGGGCTGCGAGGGGCAGAGCGCGCCCGCCCGCGCTCCTGGAGCCGGAGCCCCGTGTGACGTGGCTCCGAGCCCGCCGCGAAGTTTATTGTGAAGGGGAAGTAGCCAAGCACCGAGCAACCAGCCGCAGGGGCACAGCCGGGGCTCCTGCCCCGCCTGGCAGCACAGCAGCCGGCGGCCGCCCCTCTCTGCCGCGGCTCCGCCGGGCCGCCGGCAGCACCGCGCCAGGCCCCGGCCCTGGCGGACCCGCTCCGCGCTGGCGACCCTGCCCTGGCCGCTTTAGCCACTTTGGGCAAGCTGCCCTGGGTGCCGAGTCGTCGCGGGGCCGGGAGGAGGGGCGGCGGGCGGGCGGGGGCTGCTCGGGGCGGGCTGGCTGGGCAGCGCCGCGCTGCTTAGCTCGGACATCGCCGCTTCCCCTTTCCCTCTACGGAGGAGAACCTCGTAACAGCTTTTACAGTAACTAGTAATAAATATTTTTACCTTCTGGGCAAGATATCTCCATACTCCATTCAAAAGGGAGTTCTGTGGTGGTACATTAAAAAAATTAGGCAAGTAAATATATGTTTGTTTTCGCAAAACATCCTCGGTGAATTCACGTAACTGTCATTTTATTTTCAACTTTACAAGCACTTTTACTTTACACCAAGCCTAGGCTAAACAAACTTTTACAGCACCCAAGGTTTACGATGGTTTTGCTCCACAATGTGTGTAGGTGCCATGCTGTTGCATGCCAACGCTCAGGATGTAGTTACACTCTTTAAAAGTAACTCTTAAAGTTAACAAAGTTTGTGTAAGCACAGTGTTGCTGAACGTTTTGCTGTTTCAGGTGCCCTTGGAGGGCTTTTTTTTTACTGCATTGTACAATATTTGACTGCGAGTCCTGATGGTTGTTGTACCCCTGCTGATTATATTTGCAAAATAGTACAGAAAAGCAGCAAGTTGCTTGTTTGAAAGCACAGCGCTGATTTTAGTGATGGCTAATTCCATTATAAATTTAGCAAAAACTTTCTAAAATGGTAATCTGGTTCACCTGTCTTTGCATACAGAACTTACTGGGTTTGGTATTGCTATTAATTTACTGGTTTACATTAGAAATTATTTCACTATAGGGGAAGGGAAAAGGTCTGACCTAAGTTCTTAACTAAATATTTTAACAGAAAAATAACTTATTCACAGTAGTAAGTGTCTTAATTCTTGGAGGACAACCTGATCATTTTGTAATTAATCTTTCTGCTCTCCCTCGTTGCTGAAGGACAGTAACTTCAATGTTTTGTTTGTGCTCAGCTCTTTCTCTGTAAGTGAAACACATGCAGGTGTAAGCTATCCCATCCAATCCAACGTAATTACATTGCAGAATAGAAAAAGGAACCCGGAAGTCTTTTAGCCTATATATTTATGCTATCCATCCAAGGGCTTTTGTCTTTGCAATGTATCTCAAATGTGTTTGGGAATCATTTGCGTTAAGAGGATAATTGCCATTGACAAGGTAATCATTCTGGATGTGTGTGAGGGGGTAAGAGGGTGGAACTGTAAGCTACACTGGCAAATGTTGTGGGAGGACAAAGCACTGAAGAGGTATCAGAGGAGCAATGTTTAGGAAAAACTCAAGGAAGCTAGAGAGAAAAAGTATTGCCTTAGACAGGTTTAGATGTTGCGAGTCCACAGGAAAGGATGAAACTTAAGCAATCCTTAAAAAGAATTTAAAGGTGTGAATACTTATCATATACCTTGGAGGGAAGTTGTAAGTTGGGTGCTACTTGACAGAAGCTTTGAGTATATTGGAAGTGAAGCAAAAGGAGCCTGTAGAATGTCTTAAGAGTAGGTGCCAAAGGAGAAGGCAGCAATAAGAAGTGGACAGAATATACAAGAAGAAATGTATTTGTTCTTTTCACAAGAGCATACTCATACTCGTATTATTTGATACAACTTAATTAGAAATGTAATCTTTCTGCTCCTGGCACTATGCCAATTCACCCTTCACTCCCTAGGTTTAACTGTTGTTCGTTTGTGTTGCTCACCTGAGAAATGCTGTTGGCCAAGGGAAGTGTATAGTCACTGTAGTAGTTCTGCCAAAACTTCCATTTAGGTCCTGATCAAAATATTTCACAGCAAACCAAATATCAGTGGGGTTAACCCAACCTCTTCTGGAGAGTAAGATTTATGAGGCCTACTAATGAGAGGGAAGTGGTTGGATAGAGAAGCTGGTTTGGATTATGTATCTCCTGGCAATGTCTCTGTTCTGGAGAATTGAATCCTGAATAAAAGTCCTTGTTTTGCTACAACTGTGTACAGTTAAATGCTATCTATCAGAAGCCCGGTGATTGGCTTTTGCTTTGTAATTATGCAGTATGTTTCTTATATGTTCTCTCTCAAATTTTCATGTGTATAGCAAGTTTTGATTTATGCTGTTATAGAAGAATATTTCTGTTCCAAGTACATGTGGTAGACATTCTTTAGAGTGCAGTGCTGTCATATAGTAATTTCCACTTTGCAGATCACTCAACTGGATTGAGTAAGATTGAGCGTGTAGCAGAAATGAAATTGTTTATGCTAGTGTTTGGTATTCTAAGCCCAAGAGGAGGAGGACGCAAGTTTGTTCCTGGGAAAAGGGCCTGAAAAATGTTGGGAAACGATAGTCAGAAGTTAATTATTCACTGTCTTAAACACCGTGTTGGGGATGCTAGTGTCCCGTGGGATATTTCTCTGAGTCTTAAGTGGACAGCAAGGCGCAATTATCCTGAAGTTTCTAAACACATCTTTAGAGATGTTGCATGCCATCACCTTCTCGGGTCTTCGCCATAGCAAATATTACTTCTGTGCATAAAACCAAAGCTGTTATAGGAATGTTGCTCATTAGCTGGAAAGGCATTTTAATGAAACCGTCCAGTGGACCTGTGTTTTGTTTGTTTTAACTTAGAATTCAGTTTTATTTAGTATAATTTATAGTTATTTTGATTCTTTTCTCTTTCCACTGCTGGTCAGAGTTTTGGTTAGCTTGCAGTAAACTATTTGCCAGGTGAAGAAAAGGTACCAGGTAAAGTAAAACAAAACACAAGCCTCTTATTTTGTAGTCTATTCAGACTCTTTTCTCCTTATAAACTTGAGAAGAAAGCTGTTTGCTTTTAGAATGTTTATTATCTTGATTAATGTTCACAGGTTAGTTACATAAGCTAAACTTCAGTGTGACTGTGCTCAAGACCTGCTTAGTTTGTGTTTGGGTTTTTTTGGTAAGTTTCAGTGTGACAGATGTCAAGTTTTAGTAACTACCTTTATATGCCTTCTCTTGCCAGCCTTTGCATATTAAGACCTTGGGTCATTACCGTGTGAAAGATAAGATGCTCCCTAGTCTGGAGTATTATTTTCTTTTACTTTAAAAGGATTACATTGACAGGTCTTTGGAATAGACCGCTAAGCCCAGTTCACAATTACCTTATGTAGCTGTTTATGCTAATTCACATTACTGTGAAACCAGAACTGACTACAGAGAATGTATTCCACAGACATTACTGTTATGTTTGTACAGCTCCCAGCACAGCTGGGACCCCAATCCAATAAAGTTACCGCTATACAAATAATAAATGCATCAATATGCACATATCTGAATATTCACAAGGGCTTTTACAAAGATATTCATGCACAATTTCACATTTGTGAGACGTGTTAGACAAAGTGGCAAGGAAATACAAAGCTTTAAATCACACAAAGCTTTGCATGTATTTTATTTACAAGGAGGAAAAGGGAATATACAGTATTTTAGCTGAGATTTTAATGAAAGTCTTATTTTCTGCATCATCCTCATTTTTTCTGGCTGGAAAATAATATATATTTATGAGATTAAATAGATTGCTTCAACATATTAATACTCAGGGAAAAAAAAGAAGCAAATATTCTCAGAGCACTTAAGAGCAGGGGAATGATTTTAGGATTAATGCTGAAAAATGTCACGCATACCATGCAATGGAATATAATGATCTTTAACGTCATATCATAGTTTGTTTAAATATTATGTTCTTTTCTTGTTTCCTGTTTTTGTTTTGTGTCTTAAGGTAAAAAAACCATGCAAAATTTTCTAATTGACAGATGAAATACATTCTTTTAGGAGTTGTATTTAGGAAAATTAAAGTTAATGGAACAGCTTAGATGCAGTTAAGTAAGCTTCTGGTCATGTCATATTTCTGCTTAGGTAAATGGTGTGCGAGTTTTAGCAGAATCAGCAGCCAATATGCCAGTAGCAATTTTTGTGGTAATCGCATTATTGGCCCTTCCCATTATTAATGAGACAATAATTAAGAAATAGTGTTGATAGTCACGTAACACATGATTTGTATATTGGAAATGTTCACGTAGGAGCCTTGCATATGCAGAATAAACTACAAGAAAGAATGAGTGGCAAATGTTCCTTGCTTTTAAATTCGTCACATTCCTGCTGCTTAAATTGCCTCAGCTGCTAATGCTGGAACCATTACAGTAATGGACTCAGCAAATGAAGGAGAACCAAGACATACACACTTTATTACTGGAGGGGTAATTTTCTCTTCATCTGTAATAGCAGCAGTGCCTGGTATTGATCAGACCATCAAGATACTAATCCTCTGTAAAATTACTTGTTATAACTGAAAATGTGTTAATCCAAATCAGTCTGTGTCCTGACTTTCTACTTACTATTGAATACAGACTATTAGATGGTTTATTTTTTGTGATTTAAAGCCTTTGTATTGATAACAGTAGGAGCTTCCTTTGCAAGAGCATGCGCTTAATCTTAGCTATGGCCCAGGGTTGTCTTTCTGTTTTAACTAGAACATCACCCACTTAATTAAGAAGTGCGTGTCTATCTTGCTGCTCTGAATTATATTGGTACTTTAGGCTCTGCAGATTTATTAAACATGTTGTTTTACATTCAGTCTCTTGGTTTTGCTGTAAATAAGAACAGATCTATGCTTCACATTGTAGAATCTTCTAAGATCTTAGAGCAAAAGATGCGAGGAGCATGGATGCTGAAAACACTAATTCCTGTTTTCTTGACTGTGACCTGTAAGGCTGTTGTGTATGAGAGTAATGTAAGAGAAGTCAAATGCTGAGGATCTAAAGGTCTGCAGCTTACTTTGATCTTAGTGATCCACTACATGAGACAGTGAGTGGTGTGGGAGCTGTGCGTATTCCGTATCTGGATACACATATGCACTCTTGGGAAGGCTTCTCCTTTGTCTTTTTCTTTTTTTATCCTTTTTTTTTTTTCTCCCTCCATCCCTGCCTCATCTGTTTTTTCATAGTCTTGTATGTTAAGATTGTAAGCTCATGTCTTTTACTTGTATAGCCTCTAGCCAACTAGAATTTTGGCTCGGTTGCGTGCCACAAGTATAATAGCTGTTACAGGTACACGATACCTCGTAGGACATGGCTGCATGAAATGGTTCCATTAACCCTGACCTTTCATTAGACATATTAATATGGGCTCCTGCCACATGACAGCCATTGGTATCTTGCCAGCTTATGCAGGGCAAGAAGTATCCTAGAAGTGAGACAAGATGCAGAACTGGTTGATTATTTTAAAGGATCTGGTGGTGTTCCGTGCATTTTTGGATTATTGTTGTTGTTGTAAATTACATTTTTGCTTGGGCAAAGTGAACCATATGTTTATTTTGCCTAACTACCCCTCTGCTTGCTTTCTTTGTCATAATTTAACTCGTTCAACTTGTATCATTTAGAAAGTTGTCACATTTCTTAAAAGTTATGGGAGTATCAATACTTTTGCAGAGGTTTTGATTCCTTGACTGCCTCAGAACACTAATTTTTTTCTCTCCTGTTCTAATAAATACTGTGAACAGAGCATATTTTGCTTGCTTAATTCCAGTTTCCCTGTTGAACAGTCTCTTTACTGTAATTTTCAACACAACATACTAGAAGTGCATACAGTAAAGCATCCTGTGCGATGATGTGTTGATTTGGAGGAGTTGACTTATTCAGCTGAAAGCTATGCTGTCAAATGTAAGATGAACTTTAGTTTTCTGTTGTCATTGTGTACTTGCAACTAGGCTGTTACTAAATGTATGTTCTCAAACAGCAACACTGAGACAAAGAAAACTATCATATACAATCTAGTGTAGGACAGTGTCTAAAAACATTGATGTTAGTTGTTTAGATTCTTTTACAAATATTTCTATCACATAGCATTCAGGAAAATTAAATTTACCTCAAAAAACTGGTGGAAAGTGTGTTGTGGAAAACCTTCCCATTCTCTGTAGAAAATAAAAATTCATGTGGATTAGATATTTTGTTTTGAGTGAAGTTCTTTCTGAAGAGAGATTTTTTGCAAGTGGTTAACAGGTGATTCAATTTCAGAAAGCTAGGTCGTGTCAGATGTAGGTCACCCAGACCCTGTTTTCTTCTGGTTTGGAGCTTAGCTTATAGTCTTAGAAGTTTCAGATGGGAATCGGCATTTCTGAAATGAAGCTATAGTGAAATGACCCTGCTGCAGGTGCAGTACTGGGCCCACTTTCACTTTTATTTATAGATTTGGAAAACATTTAATGAATGATTATACTTCTCCCTTTTACAACAGGTAGGATTCAGTTTCATCTGACCCAGGTTAGTGAAAACTGGACAGGCTAAATAGTGAATACCTAAAGCTTGTTTCTGGTCTCAGTGCCATTGCTTCAGCTGAAGCAGGATTGGGTTCTTGTGCTTTTAATAATTCATCCATTTCTTAAATGATTTGATTAACCTTTAATGACCATGAGCATCCAAAATACCAGATGATTCTCTTCCCTTCAGTTGAGACTAACAAGCACTATAGTGTATTACCATATTTTATTAGGTTCACTAGTGAAGTGCAAAACATGCTTATGAATATTTATTGGCATTTAAAGTATGGGACATAAAATGTGTATTTGAAGTCTTCAGGATAGAAAATGATAGTGCTGTAATTTCAAAACACTTCTTTTTTAGTTACTTGAGTCTTTCTATAGGAGTAAACTGCTCTACCTTATTTAGCTTAACAGCTGTTTTGCCTTCGTACACATGCTACACCACTTTCTAAAAGAATTACGTCTTTATCTCCTAGAACTTGAGTTTCATTTTGCCCTTTTATCTGCTGCTCATCCCACCATTTTTATTTAAGACTGTAAAGTTACTTCAGTGTGAATGCTGTTGTCACCTTTGCCCTCAGCTAATCAAATAGTTTACCTTGAGGGAAGCATTTATCTCCCACTTCCATTATTATTATTTTCGTAGCTGTAAAGATATATATTTTATGTCTCCAGAAGGGTGTAACAGTGAAACGAGGTATTGATCTGCTGTATTTGGCAATTTCTTTCCACCTTGCCATCGATATCATGTCAGCCTCTGTCTGTACTGTGGTTGACCTCACAAATAGCTCTTTATGTTCCCATTGGATTCAAATGATATACTATGCTCAAAACTAAATCAATGAATGATTATAAAGTTTTTAGTATTATTTCATAACCCCCAGGCAACTGGTACTTCATGCAGTGAATACTTGAAAAGGTACCTGATTAAAATATGTTGCTGATTCTGTTCTAAGGTTTTAAATTTTATTGAAATCAAACATCCCATATTGTTAAATTCAGGGTCTGGTTTGTGTATTTCTGTGCAGATAATAAAATTACTGAAACTTGTGCCTGTAATTTACAGGAGAGGCTCCAGTCTATAATGGCAAAAGATTTTGCTTAAAGCAAAACCCCCCACTTCTGGTGCATGGTGTGTCCTCTCTTTTGAATGCAAAAAATTTCAGGCACTGGATGTTGCCAGTGAAAGATCAGGAATGTTACATTGTATATGCTTATAAGAGAAAAGGTGGAGGTAAAGATCAGGTAAGGTTTTACTCTCCAGAAAGTGAACAGTAAGTTTAAGCAACCTTGGGATTGGAAAACATTGCTATTCCTGCTCTGTAGAATCATACACCTAACAGTTTAACTGGTAAAATTCATGTTCAAATACTCACTTAATAGATTTATTTAGTTTTGAAACTTTGAATGGAAATAGGTAGGATTTTCACAAGCATTTAAAGGACTTTAGAAGCCCAATGTGATGGATATTGATTGTGCCCTCAAGTTGGGCAGGAAGCTTTTAAAAAATCTGCCTGTTGTCTCAAAGTGGTAGGCTGCTTGAAATGCACATCTGTATTTGGAAAGGACGAACTGAAGATTGTGTACAGAAGGACATGCTTATGCAAGTTAATTAAATTACCGCTTGTAGATCTGGAAACAATTTGTATTTGGCTGTATTCTCTTCTGATTTTCTTCCACATTTACTTCTAATGGAAACGATGTTGTTGCAACAGGTAATGATGGTGTTGTGCTCAAAGTAAAGTACTTCATTGGTATCTAAATCGTGTGATGACAAACAACTGCAGATGGCTGCAAAATACTGAACAGGGCACTGTGGTGCGTATGTGTGTACCTAATTGCAGAATGAGAACAGAACAAATAATTTATCTAAAGAAACTATGTAGGAGAAAATTTTTTGGGGCCTTCACTGTAAACGGTGCATGTAAACAACAAGGTAATGAGCATCTTTCTAAGTTGGAAAGCTTACTTAGAGTCAGAGTTTAGATAGACATTTCTAATGGACTCTTTTAAAGAAAATTAGGATTTGTCAAATGTAACAATTGCAAGACGTTTACACAGAAAAAATGTGGAAGGTTGTTCCAATGACATAGAGTACTTCAATTATGTAAAAACACTGGAAACTATACCTAAGTTCTGATCAGTTTGAAATGGTTTTTGTAAGTCTGGCATTTTTCTGAAGTGTAGAAGAAAAAAATTGATTTACTGCAGCTATTACAAAATTTTAAAAATCCACTTCTGTCTTCTATCCAGGTAGAAGCCAAAAGGTAATTTTTACTAAATTTGTTATTTCAGGTTTTGTTTTTACTGAATATAATGGAACTGCCCTGATAGGAGGTAAGATCAAAAGGCAGCTCCATTCCCCACTTCCCAGCCATTCCCTTGTCAATCCTTTAGAATAAGATGGGTTGAATCAGTTGTGTGGCTCCTTGCATCTTTGTAATAGGGAAGATAAACTTTTGTTTTGGGTTTTTTTTTTTTTACTGTGATGACTAGGTCAGTAGGCAGTTACCTTTAATAGGTGTTCAGTGCTCTGATTTTTGCCCTGGCATGCAAAATTTAAAAGTGTACCATATTGATGGTTTTGTTTCCTTTTGAACTTCATGAAGATGGTGGTAGCTGAACCTTTCAAGAGGAAAACTGCGGGGACAAATACTAGTTTGCACAGATTTCTCCTGTTCCTGAAAACAGAAACTGTTAAACTTCTGCATTGTGAAGCTTGGAAGCTTTCTTGTATGTGCTGTCTGTCGTTTCTCGTACTTCTGTTGCTGGTGTCTGAAAAATAGTCCTGTGATATAGTCATATGGACATCAGTCTTGGTTCAATGGAAAGTGTTTACGGAAACCATTTATACCTAGGCAAAAATGAGATAAAAGCAGATTATGAGTATTGCCAATGTTTTGATTTTCTAGTCTTATATTTCACTTCAGAAGTCTTAAAAAGGCTTTTACTTGCATCAGTAAAAACTTGTATTCCTGGATGCGTTCCTCTTTAACCAGTTTGGCTTGAATGTGTTATGGGGAATTTCTGTGTATTTGGGAACAGAGCTATTCCGTTCTTGTGGGTTTCTTTGCTTTATTAGTATTCATATTTTCAAGTTATGTTCCATGAGCTTTGCTCCAGTATTGTTGCAGGTAAGAGCTGAAACTTGTATGAAATTTCCTGACTCCAGCAACTGATACTTTAGAAAACTTCTCATAATCACTTGACTGTTGCAAGTTGTGGTGCTTGCGAATATATATAACAGAGTTTTTAGTGGCATACTAGCCTAAACCCTTGTAATAATAATAATAAAAAGATATTGTTGGTCAGTCTTACCCTGAATCGTTTTAAAAATGTCTTAAGTTACTGAAGTATTTGTGTTATATGGTGTACAGCTGTGGCTCCTTAGAGTATCTTCTCATCTCATATTATTTCATAAGTTTATCCTCACAAAACATCTCTGTGGTAGGGAGGTATTTTCCCCTCTTCTGCAAATGGAAGTTAAAGTGCAGGGAAAGTTTAGCTTTCTCATAATAAGAAAACTGATAGAGTCTGATAGGCATCAGGTACGCTGCTTATGTTCCTTGTGACTGAGTGGTGTGTGTGCAGTAAGTCCAGTTCAGTCAGACAGAGCTTGAGTACCTAAAATAGCTTGTGTGTGTGCACACGCGTGCACTGTGCAGCTCGTGATGGAAGAGCCAGGAAGTGCAGTAGCATGATGCTCTTGAACAGTGAAGAGTGAAGTCAGGACACATGGAGTTTAAGATCTGCAAATCTGAGACTAATACAGAAGTGCTCCTGAATTGATTTGGACCTCATTATAAGACAGAAAGAGTTGAAGCAACTGGGGAAAATGGATGTGTAACCAAGCAAGTCCTCTAACAATTAAAGCATGCTTTTTTTCCTCCCTCTCACCCTTCTAGAGTGTAAAAGATGCTGATGAGCATTCCCCAGATTTAAAATGTCTGCTATAGATTGGACCCTCTTGCCTATGTAGAAAAGCCTTGAAATTCGTCCTTGAGTCCAAAATAAGTTGAATTATGATTTCATGCTTCTGGCTTCTTGAAAGCCATTCATTGTGATCAGGACACTAGGTTGGTCGTAATCAATTATTTGAAAAGCATTGACAGTATGACTTGTGCAGTAAAACATACAAATGTAATTCCCGCTTAAAGAGTTTGTGCTCTGTGTGTGTGTGTCTGTGTACATGACAGACAAGAGGTTTTATGCTTCATGATCCACACGCATTCCTCATAAATAATGACAATTCATTTTCTCTTCGGGTTGCAAAGTGCAGTTTGTGAATCGGGTCTTTAATGTGTTGGTATCATGACAGAAATTGGTGCAAAGCAGTAATGTCACAAGTGGGATAATACCAGTGACCCAGCAAAAAGAAACAAGCACTTTGCATGTTGATCTGTTTTGTTAAAGGGCAATATTTGGCCCTGTAAGTGCAGGAGAGATGGGCTGTTCATGAAAAGGGCAGAAAGAGCTAACCCATATGATCCTTTGTCAGCCTGATTAAATTTAGTGTCAAGCATTCATTCATGTGAAAGATGAGCGGCATCACTGTTTATCTAATAAAAAAAAGTATTTCTATTTTTCCTGAAGTCTTTTATATGTTAATAGAGGCAAACGTGAACATGATCACATAATTTAAGTAGTAAGTAAAAAATACACATCTCTAGTGGCAATGGGTTAAAAGTAAGATGTATATGTTTTATGCAAAATAATGCAATTTCATTGTTAATCATGCTGTTCAAGCCATAACTCCACACAAAACAATGCTTTTAAACAAATAGAAAATGCTGTTATTGTACCATTTATAACAGAAATGCTTAGGATCTTTAGAGGCTGATGCAAAGTATTTATTTGCATGCTTTAATGTATGCTGCTATTGTATGTTAATATACAAATACAGAATTGAAATTACAGGTGATTGTGTTAGTCCTAATTATAAGGTGTTAGGCTCTGTTTTTTAATACTGGAAGAAGCCCCAGATATTTAGAACAAGGGGTACAACATGTAATTTTGGAAATAAATCAGTGTCGTTACAAGAAGATCGAAGAATTTCTTGTGGAATAATTAAACTCTTAAATATTAAAAGAAGGAAAAGGGAAAAAGTTTAGGTGTCTTTCCCCTCACCCTTCCTGCCCTGCCAAATCTGGCTTGCTTAAAACAGCTGCGGGGAGTACTGTTAAACGTTATAGTTTGCATGCATTTGTGATTTGAAATATATATATATATATATATTAAAAAACCAGTCAAATTTAAGAGAGACAGTTTGAATGGCATGCTGTCAGTTTGGCTCTTCATGAATTGGCAGTGGTCTCATTTAGGACCTTCAAGTATGTGTCTGCCTGGACAGAATGAGAACATTTTGCATGTTCTTCAGAAGACAACCACTCCTTGCTGCCTCACAGTACTCAGTGGTGCATGACAGTTGCCCTTCATTGCTGTCTTCTTCGAACTTAACCTTTGACCGTCCACTTAGTTGCTGTGCAACGCTTGGAGCAGGCCAGGATGTTCATGAATGACGGGCATTGGCCTGCAACGTGCTTGTCATTATTTGACTGTCAAAAGTAGCCTGCCATTGGGCTCCATCAAGGTTTGAAACCTATGTGCAGCAGTCCATATTACTTAACTTCCAAGACTGTCAACAGAACGATCAAATGTGCATAAAAAAAAAAAAAAAAAAAGTGTGTTGAATAAGTCTTTGATCATAATATAGGGAGATATTTTTTTGTGTGTGCTAAATGTATTCATATGACTTTCACAGGGCCAAGAGGTTGAATCTGCTGCCATGGTAAAAAGTGAACTGTTGTCTCCTGTGGTCTAAGTTTCAAATAGCACAATTTAGATTTGAACAGCTCTGCCAGTTAAACTCTCAGCTTGTCTTGCGTATCCTATCAGCTTTTCAGCCAGCAGTGTAAGCAGCGAGATACTAGACCAGTGGTGCCTGAGGTTAGCTGTCAAACTGGAATGTTATTCTGGATCTTGCTGTAATGTAATATTATAGAAGGAGGTCAGGCTGTGTGATTTGTAAAGCAGTTGTGTGAACTTAAAATGACTGAAGTGTTGTTTTTCGGGTACTTTTTTTTTTCCTCTTGAAAGAGTTGAAGAGAAGATAGAATATATTGTGAAAAAGTAAGAAACCGAAGGCAATGTAAAATGGTTATTTTTCTCTCAAGTACAGAATATGGTGCATAAAACATCATCAAAATTCAACACGAAGAGTCAGTAAGGCTGAAATTAACTAAGTAATAAATGCTTGACATCGAAAATATTTAACAGGCAGACACATTTGTATCTTCTGGTAATGAATGCTGAAGACATTTGGGGCTGAACCTCATACTTAATTTAACGAATGGGATTTGTACTCCTGGGTTAATTAGGAACATAAGCTTGGTGTGTAGGTAAATCACTTATGCAAAGTACCATGTATTAACAAATACCTTCAATTGCTTCATGCTTGGAAGAGTCATATCCTGCTTTAGTGTAATATTCACTATTCACTTGGGCAAAAGCCATCTGTAACTGCAATTTATTTTATTGAATTTCAAACCTGTTTTCTTCTCTCAAAATATCCCAGTTCCTTTGCAATTGAAATGGCATATCAAAATGACATCACAAAATATAAGTATCAGCTTGAAAAAACAGAGATTCACTAGACCTTGTTAGTAATGACTTCTATCCAAAGCATAAAAATAGCATTATCTTGCTACCTGGTTATGGAATTATTTTTTTCTTCATGTTTCAAAAGATCTTCATGCTTATTTAGAAAAAACAATAGAATCATAGGAAGTGGTTAGTGATTAGATTGCTTAGAAACAAAAAGAGTGTTATTTTCCTAATGTTTTTACCCTCTGTATTTTCCAGACTAGGTGGTTGTTGGTTGGGCTTTTTCTGCTTGCACTGTCATTTGCAAGAGACCTGAGTTCAGATGCACTAATCGAAAAAGTTAGATTGTGTCATGGAGATCTCTTAGTCTTTGGTCTTCTTGCTCTTAATCTTAAATGCTGTTGCTGTTTTGTAATTGTCTAATCCTTTGATTTCAGTCTTTGTTAATGCATTAATGTGTCACTAGTCTGAACTGGAGTGTAAAGTGCATGCATTGAGATGCGTGTTTGCCTATATATATGTATAGATGCGTGCCATAAATGTACAAAACTCTTTGGCAAATAAAGTGGTCTGATATTAGATTTAAAAATCATGTTCTTCTACTCACTTTATTTTGGTCATAAAGTTGCTGTTACTAAGTTTTGATTTGTGTTTGTCTCCTCCTGTGTAATGTATACGTGCGCAGTATGTTTTGGTGAAGGAGGACTGAATTTTAAAAGTGTATATATGCAACTGCAATCATTTAAATGTGTTTAAGTATACAAACAAGCAATGAGCTCTTAAATAATGGGCCACTGTGTTCATTGATATGGTCTCTGAACTCAGAACTACTTTCTTGGCCTCTTCATGGTTTAAGAAAGTATAACCAAAACAAACAGAAAATTTGACCAGACTGTTTTCAAAATAAAGGCATGTTATTTTCCCTTTCAGGAAGATGTTGCTTTAAGAAAGTGTAACCAAAACAAATTGAAAAATTGAGCAGACTGTTTTCAAAATAATGGCATGTTATTTTCCCTTTCAGGAAGATGTTGCTCTTTGTTTTACCTTACAAATCAAGGTTTAATAAATGGAATTAATAATACTATTTGTAGTTGGGTTCCTGGGAAAAAAAGTTTAGACTCTTCAAGCACAAATCTATTATTTCACTTTAAGTATGAAATACCTGTTCTTCCGCTAACCAGAGGCGGCTCTTTTGCCCATTTTGAAATAACATTTTACACTTCAGTGCAGAGGAAACTGATCATCATTGTGCAGTTTATGGCAATGTGTTCACATCTTTATTTTTCCAAATACAAAAAGTCCTTTTGTGAATGCTGTCCAGCCTGTGTAATAACTAAGCAATTTGTGTTGATGTTCTTGCTCTTCGCCTGCAGATCTTTTTGCTTTACTGCTATTTTAAAAGGATGTAGAGAAACCATTTTGTTAACAGAAAATGCAATGAAAAGTATGTTTTAATGTACAGATAGCTAAGTATTAATAATTACGATGTGGTTTCTTTTCTAATTGTCCCAAAGGATATAAAGAACATTGCCATAAGTGTTTTCCAACTTTCTTTAGGCATTAGAATCAAATGATTGAAAGTGAAAACACAGTGAATAAAGAAAACAGCGATTAAGTTTTTGTTATGTGTTCTGAATTAAGAGTATCCTGACTTGAAAGCAAAATGTTTTAATTGAGTGAAGAAACTTCTGAAGTTGTTTTCAGAATGACAGGAGGTGTATGTGTGCTTTTCATTTCAACTTCCAAAAGTGTTCAAAAACTGCATACCTGTACTTGAGAGGTTAAACATCCATGATTCTCCATGGTGTTATAGGAAAAAAATAAATCCTATTACCAAAATAAAAGCGAGGTAGATACCTTAAGGGAAGTGCTTTGTTGTCACCTATACTCTCTGCAGTACAAATATCAGCTTGTCACAAAGGTTGAGACCTTTGTAGTGCATTCTTTCAGGGTACAAATCTGTCTCTCTTCTGGCTTTAATGCAATAGCTGTGAAATATCTGTATTAGGTAAAATAGAGGTTAAGGCACCTTAAGGGCACTGAATTCTTATCTCTTTTTACTAGCAGTGGTGTCAACATGTACTAAAATGTGATGACCTGCTCTCCTCTTTGATAAAAAGGAAAATGACCTGTCTACTGTGGGGGGTGATAGTGTTGCCTGGGGCAGATTATATTGTCACCTTCTTCAGTATTGGTGTGTAGAAAAATAAAAAAGGCCAGGATATTTCTGTTTACCATAGAAGTATTTGACATTCCTAGCTACTGATAAAATATACTCAGGGGTAGAAAGAAGGAACTGGTTTATGCTATTAAACAAGGTTGCGAAGAAATGCAGAGATTCTTTATAGTGTAAGCCCTTGGTGTCACAGGACATGTGATACATATCAAGAGATTCCTTTGGACCGCTTCAGACACTCAAGGTTCAAATTGTGCATTTAACCCTACTTTCTGCTTTCTGTGGCCTTTTGGTATGCAAAAAGCTGACATCTCTTGAGTCATGGGGCTGTTTTGTCTGGAGAAGAGGAGGCTCAGGGAGACCTTATTGCTCTCTACAACTACCTGAAAGGAGGTTGGAGTGAGGTGGGGCTGGTCTCTTCTGCCAAGTAACAAGCAATAAGACAAGAGGCAACAGACTCGAGCTGCGCCAGGGCAGGTTTACATTGGGTATGAGGGAGATTTTCTTCACCGAAAGGGTGATCAGGCATCAACACAGGCTGTTGGGGAGGTGGTGGAGTCACCATCCCTGGTGGTATTTAAAAGACCATAGATGTGGCACTTAGGGATGTGGTTTAGTGGTGGACTTGGCAGTGCTGGGTTAATGGTTGGACTCTGACCTGAAAGATCTTTTTCAGCCTAAATGATTCTAGATCTTGAAATTATGGTGTACCTGTGCATTGAGCAACTTAGTTTAATCATGCACTTAGGTAATACAAGTAACAATATTTCTTATATTCTAGAAATAGCTGGTGTCTTTGTAGTATTCCAAAGCATTTATAGTTATGTAACAATTAATTTAGCAGTTACTATGGTTAGTCATTTACTGTAACTGAGTGATAAAAATACATGAATAACTTTGGGAGTTGATGACAACTGTAAGAGCTGGAACGTCTCAAACTGTTAAATGTACTTTAAGCTATTAGTAACATTTCTATGGCATTCTGTAAACTAAATGAAGGAGCTCTTCGTGCTAATCAGAACTGGACTTCAGGATGAAGGAAAGATTTCTGTTGTGCTCTTTATCAATATTTAAGAATAGGGTGTGTTTCAGCTTTCATTCACACTTTGCAAGATGGTAATGGAATGCAGAAGGTGCTTCTTGTGAGAGTTACTTTCATAATCGTTTTGTCTTTGGTTTGAAAGCTTTCTGAGATATGATGAAACAGGTCCATAAATTAGATTTGTTTACAGCATCCTTTTAAAAGTACAGTATCTTTTACCAGTGCTTTACTGGGAGCTCTGTGGGCCTTATGTCTGAATCAGTCACTTCTATCACTTATTCCTTATCAGTCAGAAAAGCCTGAGAATTAATCTGTAGTTTGTTGAAGCAATGAAAACGCATAACTCTATCTTTATATAGTTTAACTTTTGGAAGTTGAAAAATAAATGATTAGCTTAAAATCTGGCCACTTAGATGGGCTAATTTGGTGCTTGTTGACGAGTGTTCAATAAAAAATAAAAAAAAGTTGTTACTGGAATGAAATTCCAGGGTATAGGAAATTGACTTCCTATTGCCAAACTGGTACTTTTTTTGTAACACTGAAATCTGTGGCCAAAATGTGCTTTTTTTTTAATTGTTGTTTCTGCGTGAAGTAAAGCTGTGATATCCGTAAGAGAAAGTGAAAAAGTTTCTTTAAAAGGCATGGGAGCCTCTTAAAGTGTAAAAAGCATAAACCTAGGCCTAGTTTCTGCCATTTGCAAATGAAACTCCTGAAACTGTGTATAACCTGAAGCTCCAGGTATTCATAAAGGTGGTAGAAATCTGTTGATACTGGGTTGAATTACAGCAGAAAAAGATGAAACTAGGAAACAATTGTTAACACATTTAAATCAGATCAATGAAGTGTCTTGTTAGATCCTGGATGTTCTGGTATTATATTCTTCTTCAGAAGCCTAAACAGTTTAGCTTTCATTTTCCCTAATTGTTTAGAATATTTTTTAAATTTTTTTTTAAGGAAAAGGACATAGCTGTCAGACCATCCTGAGAAAGGACTTTAAGCAGGCAATTCTTTTTATCTTGTTGAAATGGTACTTATGCTGGGACAATTTTGCCTCAGAAGTCTGCAGTAGCCTTGAAGTTGGTGCTTTGCCATGGTATCAAGTGCTATAAAGTTGACTTCCACTTGAAAGTATTTTGAGTCTGATGAGTTAATGAATTAAATAGAGTTTATTTTTAACTATTTAAAGGATAGCAATATCTGTGGAAATACCAATTTAATCCTTATAACTTTAGCTATGGTTACAAACCGATACATGGATTAAAAAAGTGAAAGAACAGTTAAATCCCAAGAATTTGGATTTATCAAGTGTTCTAGAATGTTTTTAATGGTAACCTAGAAAGATGGTAGCTAGATATAAAGTAAAAGCTTATTGCTTTACAGAACTTTTCTCTTTCAGTTTCTGAGTGTATATGGAATGCAATATTACGTTGACTCATACTTGGCTGGCCCTCATTTTACATGAGTTTTGAGAAAGTGTTCAGAAATTTGCATTAACAAGCCCACTTACTGACCATCTGTTTTGTTTGTTTCATAATCTCTGTGGTTTTTAATTTTTTCTTTTAAATACTTTTATTCCAAGGCATTTAAGTCAAGATCTGGAGATAATCCAGTTCTTAAGAAAAATAAATTAGAGAATGAAATCAGTAGTGGAGGCAGGCAATGAGTGATGAAGGAACAAAATATGAACTCGGCAAATAGAGACTTACTGGAAGATGGTAAAATATTAAGGCAATGTGGTATTTTTTTTGCAGAGATTAAATAAGCAGAAAAGTGACACAAAATTGAGTGATGGAGAATCAATAAGACATGAATTAAAAAGCCAGACACCTAGTGGATTCCAGTGTAATATCCAAGCATTTATTTGACCAGAATGTAATGAGTGAATGTTATGTAAACTATATATAAATGAATATACATGTGCATTTTGCTGTTTAAAAGATTTACTGTCATTTTGTGAAAAGGAGGTATTGCCGTAAGGACATGTGAAGGGCTGACAATCCAACTCTTGTCACAAGCTGCTCTCTCCAGCCACGTTTGTATGACTGCTGTGCCAAACGGAGGAGGAGGAGCAAGTCTTTTGTAAACCCAGCAGCCTGATCAGGAGGAGGATGCTTTTGCTTCTCTCCTTGTTTCCCTCACCTTTAGTGGTATTGGAACTGAATTTTAGAAAGAGAAGGTTGTGCTTGTGCTATTTTTAATATTTAGATTAATTCAGGTGAGGCTGTTCAGCAATATAAGTGCATCATTTTTTTCAAAGGACAAGGAATTTTTTTACTTGGGCATCTGCTGCTTCCTGTTTTATGGAAAGTAGTGAGCAGAGTGAGTAAGTGACACTGAGGGAAAAAAAAGTGTGTGTTTGTTTTTTTAGCATAGAATGTTAACATAGCTACAATAAAAAAACCAAAAACAATAACAAAACAAAAAGAAGGGCTGGGGAGAACACATGGCCTGCTCATGCATAAGTACCTGCTGAGACATGGTGTTGAGTCCTTTAGAGAGGTACCTGGCTGAAAAGGTCTGAATTCTTCTGTCAGAGGAGAGAATGTTCAGGACCTCTTCACTTATTCTCAGAAAATCTCCTTTGTATGTGAAATCTTTGCTCTTGGGACCCTGGGCCTAATCTTCTCTCCTTTCTAATTTAGTTTTGGAATTCCTTGTTTGAGAATTCCAGATTTCATCTTCATGTGCAAACTGGTAGAATTTTGCATGCATAATAACAGCCTAGTGACTTCTTGACAGTGCCAGTGGCATGATTAATTCCCATGCATAATATATTCAATCAACCTGTGCATATGTAGTGACAATATAAGCAAAGGGGAATGAAGGATCCCTATGGATGATTTCTGGGAGAGAGCTCTTGTCTTGCTGTCAAATATGTTTGCCTCTCCCTAACTCCCCACAGATCTCTTTCTGCTTGGGCTTTATGCCAACTGCAGCATCTTCCCCATCTGGTCAGTATCCTGAAGCTGGACCACACCCCACCTTCCTTCATCTCTAGCTGGCAAGTTTGTGTGACTCTTGGTCACACAGAAAATGTGAAATAGATGGTATTTTCCTAAGGAGCCCTTATATAATAATCACTGGTGTTTGCCACATTGAGTCTTTTCCTGTTAATAAATAAACACTGTTTACAGAAAATCATGCCTGGTGTTTCGACTGCAGCAATTTTGTATCAGCTGACTTAGTGCATCATGTCCCAGGTATCAGCACTTTTATTGTCATTCTTAGAAACTAGCCAGACTTTTCTTGGCTAACCTTATAGTGTAAGTCAATTGTGTTTGTAGCATGCCATATAGTTTTTGGTGCTTCTACAGATACTTTCTAGGCATTATTACATACACAGTAGTAAAAATGTTAAGATATTGGAGGTAATTAAAAGATTTTTAACTGACCACCAAAGCTCTCAAAATTAGAGAAATTTTCTCTAGAAAAATAATTCTCTAGAAAATTACCTCAATCTTATTTGTAACATGAGCAGTTGCTCTTGTAGGCTTTAAACTGGGATCACATGGTGCCTGTAAATGTTAACAAGAAGCCTTAGAGAACTTAACTGACAAGCCAGTATAGCTTTATGACAGTATGCTGGAAAAACTGTGTATGTCATATTTGTAGCTACATATATGGAAAGGTATAGTACATTTTGTGAACTGTAGTTTTTAGGCAGGTATAATGATTTGGTGTCGTGTGCTGCACACTTTCCTGTATCATGGTAAACAACATATTTATTATGTCTATCTCATTAAATTAATAAATCAAGTAGGTTTTGCAGCTGTGTTTAAGACAGTAACTGGATAAAGTATAATCTGAATTCTGGCTGGTTACCAATGTTTATCAGTGATGAAAAATTACAGATTAGTCTGTGTTTCTATAATCAGAACATTTACACAATGGATATATTGTTACAGTTGTCGTTTTAGTTCTGATTATTGCTCAGTATGTCTATTGCAATTTTCTCATTTACAGCTGTTATTGAGCTCCATGTGTAATAGATGGAATTACTTTGTCCGCCATTTATTTTATGAATAGCCTACAGAGACATTAGTGTTTAATAATATTATCCATTTAATGTACACAACAGTTTATAATATGGATAGATGAATAATGTGTTGCACTTTTTAAATTTTATTGGAACGAGATAAATAGATCTAGTGCATTTTGTTGGTAAAGGCAGTCTAAAGTCATCTGGTGGATTTAAAAAATGTCAGTTCTAGGCAAAGTGATTGCAGCTACTCTGTTATCTAATATGTGAATAAAATAATTTAGATTAAACACTGTTTTGGGTTTGTTGTTTTGGGGAGGTTTTTTTGGACCAAGAGGAAAATTACCTTTTGAAAGGCAGAAGTGAGTATCAACTGTTCAACTTCTTTTTTTAAAGGGGTGTAATCTGCTAATAAAGGGAACTAGGTGGGAAAACCTTGGCAATTTGGTTTCTCTGCCAAGTAGCGAGGAGGTGTACATGACGTGTGTATCTCCTATTAAATGCAGCTAAACTAAATTTACCAGTTTGGTAAATATGACATACAGCTCTATTGAAATAGGAAAAATAGCAGCATGTATATAAGGAAGCAAAGTAAGGCCTTGGCCAATGTAGTATCCCTCCTCGATTTAGGAATTCTGATGGTTTCTTGCTTTTGTCTATTTTTTCACTTCATACACGTATTTTTTGAGAGAGATTTGAGGAGCTTGCACAGCAGTGCTGATTCTTTTCTTGAGTTGTGTTAACTTTGCTTCCCCCACCGTTAATTCATAGTATTCGGACTGTGTACTTCAAGATGAGAGAGAGACTGGACTGTCCCTCTAAAGGAGCAATCAATAATTTCCATAGGAAAATAGATTGGATTGTAAAATTCTGGTTTATGCTTGGATTGTCTGGTTGCCAGTATTGCTAGAGGAAGATGGTAAACAAGAAGCTTTGGGACTCCTCCTGTTTACATACAGGATTTGTCTGTTTGCCTCCAGCTTTTGATTCACCTTCGGTTTTCCAACAGTAAAAAGTATTTGTGTGTTACTGAAGCACAAGTTACTTTCACTTCTTGTTTATCTCTCGCATCAGAAGGTGGGCATTAATCAAATTTCGGCTAAGTGGAAATGACTTTTAGGCAGTTGGCTTCCTATCTCTTCTTGTTCTCTGTCTGCTCTTTTGGCTTAGATCAACATAGGCAGGCTTGGATTTTTAAGCTTAAAAGGGAAAGAATCTTTTTTTCCTAATTTTCTTTTCTAGTCTGATTGTATGAAAGAGAAACTCCTTAGCCTGTTTTGTCTGATTAAGTAGGGCTTTTCTAGGTTGACTCCTTAAGATACTGTTTTTGAAAATGTCATTGTATCACAGGTAGTAAGGATATGCTTTGATTTCATGAAAATGTGTTGGAATATTCATTCAGTACATAGAGGAACCATAAGTAATAGCCACAACTAAGGGTTTTTTCAGTTATTTTTTCAGTGTAGATAGGCACTTAAACATAAAATCTCCAATTAATGTTATGTAGAAGTTATGCTGTTTGAGTCAGCAAAAATGATGTTCAGAGTTCTGGCAGTGTATTTAAGTAAGCAAGAATAGCAGTTCTGGTATTTTCCTCCTTGTGCTAAGACGAGTTTGATAGGCAGAGGTGTAATATGTGTTAGACCAGCTTGTAAGGTTATAAAAGTTAGGCAAGGCTGAAGAAGGGCCCGTGTGCCCTAAAGGTAGTCTGACTTTGCTTAGTGGTTCTGGGTTGCTTTATAATAGACGTACTGCAGCTATTACCTTGCCTCCAACTGGCACGGCTACCGCAGCACATTGCAGTTTGCACTAGCTCCCCCCGCCCCCCCAGCGTGTGCTTCATAACAGGCAAGCTGCACTATGCACACCAGTTAATCTTTGTTGCTGAAGTTGCACAATTCATCTGTTGTTTAACACCACAGATCTCAAAAGAACTCCCGGAGATGTTTGGCATACTCAGTCTTGAATTTTTAATGGATTTTAAAATTATGTTTTTTAACTGTGTGGCGAAGGGTTTAACTGAGCATGTACAGGAAACTCTCGGTACACCTATGGACATCTAGGGGATTCTTCTGCTAAATAAAATACCCAGTCTTCCTGTCGTACGAGGTATGTCGTCATAGTTGTGCATTCACAATTTTTTTAACATTACTGATACATGGTCATGTAAACTCTGTCCATTCTGAGCTACAGCATAGTGCAGGGATTCATAAAAGCAGTGATCTACTAGAATTTTAGGACCTCCAGAGGACTGCAGAGAGCTCTCTGCTCTTTTACCTCTAGTCCCTAAAAGTACCTGATGTTTCAGTGAAAGGTAAGCTGTACGCACCACAAACACATGCTTTGCTTCCAGCCAGTTGTAAAATATTGTAATTTTCTTTCTTAAAAGAGTGTGTTACCTGTTTTTTGTTTGGGCCCATCTATAATTCTATTGCAAAGTAAAGTTAATTTACTTCCAGCTCTTATGTGATTTTTTTTTTTTCCTCAGAAATGTACAGCTTTTAGAAGTTATGTAACAAATGAAGATTAACACAAAATTGGTATTTTAGCAGAATAATTTTGGCACCTTCAATGTTTCCTTTGGTTACTCTATCCTTTCTTTTCACAGATTTTTTTTTTTTAATTTTTTTTTTTTTTGCTTACTACAGAAAAATTACATCAAATGCAGGATAACAGAACACTGTCAAACTAAGAAGGTTTTATATGGACAGCATTAGACAGGAGCAGAAAGATCCAGTGCACTAATAGGCACGCTCACATGAGCTACCTAGTCCATTGACAGTTTTTTCCTTTGTTCTCCCTCTCGACCCACTTTCTGCCAGTGATTTGTGACATATTTTGTAAGAGATCAAATAAGCCTTTGACACCTGATTGCAATGTAGTACTTGTTTACAGTTGCATTTTTGAAGGACCTCTAGACAAGATGGAAGGTTTAAGTTAAAGTAATTAAATTTGCATCTGCTCTGTGACAGGAATTTTCTTATGTATGCATCCTGTTGAGCAACTTTTACTGTAATTGGCGATGAAGTACCAAAAGAAAGATGCAGGTAGACAAAATCATTGTTGCCTACTACTACAGTCTGTCATTGTATTTCATAGGAACTGGCTTGTACCTGGGTTTGTGCCTCATTCTCTAAAATACAGGAACGCCTACTTTTATTTGGAAGGGGAAGAAAGAGATTTCCAAAGCATTGGACCTTTCTCTGGGTCCTTTGACGCTCCTTAAGTGAGGTTAGGTATCTAAAATGCCTGTAGTTGCATTAGTCTCTTTAAGAATTGCTTTTGTTTTCTTGAATGTTAGTTGGTATTTGGTATCTGCCTTTTTTGTTGTTTTGATTTTGGCATGTTTACCTTTCTCCTTGGGCAGATTCCTGAGCTGTTTGATAGCTGTATAGCTAGGCACTGAACCTATTTTTTCTGATTTTCTCGAACATTAAAGGTAGATCTGATGTGGCATGATGTAGCTGTGCTGAAGTTGCCGGCGTTGTACTCTCTTTGCCTGGATCCAAGTTTAACCAGATGTTATCGCTTCTATATCTGCAGATGTCATTGTTTTACAACAGACTGTTTTTGTTTATGTGCTAGTTTAGGGAAAAAATTAATATATGATTGAAATTATTAATATGAGAGTGTCTTGATGTATTTTGAGTCTTGAAACAATCTTTGAGGAAGAGAGACGGCTGGAGAAATAAGCCTTAGGAGAACTGATTTGGTAGTGTTCAAAGCAAAATTAGGATATTAGCACTGGAAATAGAATAAAAGGTTCTTCTGGCTCCATGTCAGTTCTAACAGCATATCTTACTGGTTAGCACTTTATAATACTAGTAGCAATGATACCCCTCCCCCCCCAAAAAAGCTTTAAGAAATCTAAGCTATCACTTGAAAAATACAATGGAAAGTTGGTTGGGTTTTTTGGGGGGAGGTGGTTTTGTTGGGGTTTTCCCCCTCTCTCTCTAGCCATCTGTTACCAATGCGTGAAATGTTTAGTTGTCTTTTCAGAGGTTTCAGTAGAAGATTTGTAGTGGGCTTTGATAAGAATTGGCTATAACTTTTAAGTAATTGGGTTACTAGTTGACCAGTAGATTAAAAAAAGCAAGAAGCACTGAAGTTTGTTAGCGTCCCACAGTATTCTTCATCTTACAGTAGCTCTTAGAGGCCTTAATAGCCCCTCTGTTTTTCCACATATTATGCATGTGGTCACTCCCAGTTATGTGTAAAATTCTCATGGGATTAAATGTGGCATTGAATTTTTGTTCGCATTGCACACCCCAAAATTTCTGTGGTTCTCCCCCTACACCTCCCTTGTAGCTATTTAGTCCATATGAAGGAGGACTAGGTTGCTGTTAGTTGGTGGAACTCTCAGGTACTTAAATTCACTTTATTCTAGAACCATCTGCACATGAATTATGCTCAGTAGAATTTTTTTTTAAGCAAATTTTATTTGGGGGAATGCTACCTTTTGTGTATTCAGTTCATCACAAATTTGTTAGTAGCCCGGTCACTGTCAGCAAGCTTTTCTTAATGTGTAGTTTTGAAGTAACTGTCTATTCTCCAGACGGTATTTAGTACTGTCAATGAGTTATCATGTTTCATTTTTTTCCTGAGCTGCTGTCAGGTACTGTGTGATTCCCAGGATCCTTATGTTCCCTACCAACATGAGAATCTTTTTTTCCTTTTAATGTGATAAAGGTCAGTGTTAATTCATGTAAGTCAGGAGGCAACAAAGACACACTAAGTAGACTGAAGAAAATTAAGATTATTTTCTTCTTGTAACTTTAAATGTGGGCCCTGATTTAAAAGATAAATTAAGCTGAATTTTAATTTTCTATTAGCATTTTAAAAGCTAAAGAACTATTTTATAGTTGTTTTGAATTTACCATGATTATTTCTTCTCCATTCTTTGTGGTATATTATGGCCAAATGATATGATGTAGCTTCACGTACAGTTGATACTGTTGAGATTCCTCCTGTCAGTGAGATTTGAAGTAACATGCCATGATGTTCACCTAATACCATTTGAAGTGGTTTTATGAGGACCAAGAATTATTTGTGTCTTGCATGACCTGTCCTTATTGCTACTTTTGAGTACAACATAGGTTAGAAGAAGTAATTATTTTCAGCGTACTGACTACAAGCGAGATTAATAGCTTTTGAAAGGGCTGTAATGAAAGGCTGACCCAACTGGCTTTTGTATTATACCTTGTTTATCCTACTCTCATCTCTATCACCTTTGGGCTACAACAAAATGTAATTTATGTTAGCAGTCCTTCATAGAAGGTGAAAGGTCATATTTTTAATGAGGGTAGTCCTGATTGGGATTCACATTTTAAAATGTTGCGTGGTAGAGTATAGTCAACAAAGTCCGTGTAAACAAAGTGATTGCAGAAAGGGGCAAGAAAACCTATTATCTGACAGGACATAAGACCACTTTCTTTTACTAGGCATGAGTAAAGTTCAATTAGCAGGAGTTAAATAAGTAGAAAAAGGGATTTAACAAAATACCAGCATTGTGATGGTCAAGTGTAGTAAATCTTTATAGTTTTGGTGGAGTGTTCGGTTCTTTGTACTGAAAAAAATATTTTGCAGGTAATCCATTTCTTCTTTCTTATTTTGATGCTGTTTGCTGAAAACAACTTTATATGTCTCTATATATCTCTCTCTTTGACTTGAGCAGGGAAATGACCATTTGTGCTTGTTCCAGGGAGAAATATGCTGTACAGCAACTGAGCTTGTCCATGTTTGGAAAGGTTAACCATAACACTCAACTGGTTTGGAGTTCTCCCTTTGGAAGCAAAAGTTGCATTATGTTCAAATACAGTTTGTGAGATTGAGCAGTGGTGTCTGTTAGTGGCATGTTCACGTTGGTAAAACCGACCTTTTGGGAGTGGTATGCTTCAGTGATAGACAGCGCTGCTGGATTTGTTTGTTGAATGATGTTAACATTAGAATTCGCCATGTTACTTCGGTAACTTTTTTGCAGAATGTGCTGCCTCCTCGTAGAGGCAGACTTTTTTATAGTAGGCTATAACTTTAAGAGAATTCCATTCAAAAGAAGCGTAGCACAGGTGCAAGGGGAAGTTTTAGGGTGTAAGAGAGGAAGGTGGTAAACTTTTCAACTCGGAGTAGTCAAAAGCTGATTTGAAAGAAGTTCTTGGCTTCGAATTTTCAGCATTTCAATGCATACCCTGTGTGATGGCTGCTGACCTTGAAAGCTCACTGTGCCTCTCTTTTGTGTACGTTTGTCCTGGTTTCAGCTGGATAGAATTAATTTTCTTCTCAGTAGCTGTGTTTTGGATTTGGTATGAACATACTGTGGATAACACACTGATGGTTTTACTTGTTGCTGGGTAACATTTAATACTAAGTCGAGGACTTTTCATTTCTCAGGTTCCGCCAGCGAGAAGGCTGGAGAGGCACAAGAAATTGGGAGGGGACACAGCTGGGACAGCTGGCCCAAACTGGCCCAAGGGATATTCCGTATGATACAGCATCATGCTTAGTGTATAAACTAGGGAGAGCTGGCCAGGGCCTGCTGGTCGCTGCTCAAGGGCTGACTGGGCATCGGTCAGCGGCGGGTGAGCAATTGTGTTGTGCATCACTTGTTTTTTTCACCTTTTGGATTTTATTCCTTTCTCTCTGTCTCTTCTCCCTTCTCATTACATTTGTTATTATCATTATTGTTGTTGTTATTAATTGTTACTATATTTTATTTTAATTTTTAAATTGTTCTTGTCTCAACCCATGAATTTTTCTTTTTTCCCGAATCTCATCCCCATCCCTCTGTGGGAAGAGTGACAGAGCGGCTGTGTGGTACTGATGAGCTGCTGGCTGGTGTTAAACCACTTGAGTGTTTTTTGCAAGTGACAAATTCTTTCAGTTATGTTCCAGAAAGGAATGGGAACTGATGGTAAATGTAGACTGTGTAACAATAACCACTGTGCCAAACCATAAGGCATATAGGATTCACTTTGTGTGGGATTTTGTAGTGAAAGTATGAGAGGGCAGCAGTTTACGTTACACAAGAGCTGCAAAACTTAGAGGTATTGTGCTGATGTCAGGTGCTTTTATTTTCCTGATTTTGCACTATTGTCTGTGTATCATGCTGCATCATAATTAAATATTGGATTGCGCCCCTATAGGACATGAACTTTTTATTTCATGGTGATATGTGAAGCAATACATTGAGAGCCTGTTCTAGGAGTTTGAACGTTGGGTTCCTTCTCCCCACCACTCCCCCACCCCTGCAGTTGTACTTGACTGCCTTTTGAACCTAGGTCAGCCTTGCCGTGCTGTCCTCCTGCAATGCCGTTCCACGCTGCTGTCTCCTTTCTTCCCTACCGCAGCTCTCCCCTGTGTCTTTGGGCTCCTGCTGTCTGTTGGCAAGGAATAGAATCACACATTACTTTAAAGCAACATAATGTTGGGATTCCCCTTCTTTTCTTCAGTGTCAGTAGGTCTTGAACTATTAATGCAAATCCTCAAAATGATTCTTTTAAATTTACACTTGTTTTACATTATTTTATAATTAAGTTTTAGTGTTTAAAGAGAAGAAAGGAATTGAAGTTTTTGAAGTGTTTAAATATTAATTTCATTCACATTTAACCCTAATTTACATTAAGGATGTTAACTGAAAGGCAGATCTTTTGAATTCAATGTTTTCATTTCCTTCTAGCCTCATTGATGAGTAGCTGGATCTTAGTCATACGTTCATAAAGGGTGATGGTCCACTGGGATAGAAGGAATAATTGTGCTGTCTTGCACTTTCTAGGATGTTCTGTTTGTGATGCTTACTGTTTTCTTAAGGAGAGAAAAAAAATAATCCCCTTTGGTCTAAACTAAAACTGAGATTTGAAAGAAAAACTTGTTTCAGTCCATTAGAGAGACTGTCCTGCTTCCTGTATAGCTAATTATTTTTCTTTTATTTCAACAGCATTGTCTTTTATAAGCTCTCCCTGCTTAGGTGCTTCTACTTAAGTCTTAAAAGACTGAACAAACAGACCAGCCTTAAACACCTGTATAGTCCTCTTTTGATGTTTTGTATGAGGTGAAATTAAGGCTATACAGATTATAAAATATCATGCCTCATTTTATGTATTTCATACCCAGATTTCTCTGTTACATACTAACAGAGAGATTGATTTGAAGACACCTGTTTAATCCTAGGTTTTTTAATAAATAAACCCCTGTTTTATAGGGAAACCTTTTGAGGGCTCTGGCAATTTGTCTTGTCTGCCTTAACAGGACATTGGTGTTTTGGAAATCTGGTTTCTAAGGTATTTTATTGGAAGGTGTAACAAGTGATAATGTTGATGATAAAATCTTGTATGACACATGATGTGTCTATTACAGACAGTACTATGAATTTAGGTAAACACAAAAATGTTGTGTTGCATGTGACTCTACAGCTAGGGATGAAACTGACTGCTGATGTCTATTTTGACTTATTTTCAGAGAATTATGTTAAGTAAAATGTGCTCCTATTAAAATCTGGTTTTCTTACCTGGGAGTTCTGGTAACAAAATTTCTTTCTGTAATTTAAATTGCTCACAGAATCCTAAGTAGAAGTGCATTCTTGGTATTACATGAACTGCTCTAGCTTGCTCCGCATTCGGTGCATACACTTGCACAAGTAAAATCCTAGTTTTGCATACTCTACAGTTAGGTGTTTTTGGAAATGATACAGACCATTGTGTACAGTGTTTAATAAATTATTGAACTTTGAAGAATCTTTGAGAAGTAGGGCCTGCATGTGACTGAGTAGCAGACATGAATAAATGTTATCCTCAAGTGTATCTAGCAGACAGTAATAGATGCTTGAACAGACAATATGAACACTGAGCGAATTGTGGTAATAACATTAAATATTTACATATAGCAAAAGCATCTTGACAGCAGAAAAGAGGCTGTATCTGCAGTAAGGTGGATAAAATTCGGTGTAATATACTGTACCTTTCTATAGGACTACTTTCTGTTAATAACTAGTAGCATTTCTCTGTAAGACTTATATTATAAAAGTAGTTCTTTGGGACTCTCAGGTCCTGTGTTTCAGTGTACCCATTGTACACAACACTTTAAAATCTCTGAATCTACTATCATACAAGACCATTTTTAAAACTTCATTGTTATAATCTCCTGGTGTTGATATGACTCCATACCTATGATAATCTAAAAAATATTACTAAATTCAGGAATAAGAATTAATGATTGGAAATAATAAAATGCTTAATGTTAACCAAAAGTACATTTTCACTTGTATGTTACCAGAAGCTCAGAATCACTCTCCTTTATCGTTAGTTTTACATGGGGTTTTCCAGCATAGGAACTGCCTTGAGAATTGTGTCCAAAAGAAAGTTGTACTGTGGCTATACTCAAAAGAATTCATGAAAGCAAGAAGCAGTATCCTTCTCCCTCCTACCCTCTCCACCGTGAGCAGTTTCATGGAAGTAAATCCATTTTATTGATGTCCAGAGTCCTTGAAGTACATGATATACTTGTTTATGTGCCCTGGTTTTGTGGGTTTTGGGGGGAACCTGCAAATTATGATTGTAGAACAGTTGGTATTGCTTGCACTGCACATTTAAAAATAGGTCACAATTGACTTTCCACATAATTTTAAAAGGAAATTACTGTATCAGATGCATAAGATAACAACTTAGTTTTTATAGTGAAGAGTAGATGAATTTTGGTAGAGGTTTTTAGCCTATTTAATGCATTCCAAATAGCTTTCACTTATAGTAAAGAAATAAAACAAAGGTCACAGTAAACTGATTTTTTTTTTAAATACTCATGATGCTTGTATTGCTATGATGAACCTGTTTACATTTAATGATCTGTCATGTCATGTAATTAAAACAATATTGAAAATGAAGTAAAATGGATTACTATCAAGCCACTTTGTCATATATCTATTTTCTTGTAATAGCAGAAGAGAACATAGACCACAACTTTAGAATTTGTTGCTTTTAAGTTTTATCAGTGAGGTTGGTTGTTTTTTGTTTTAATATTTTATAGTGAAGATAATTCCTTGGAATTGGAACACTGGAAACTGTTTTACTTTTTTGCTTAGAATGCTTCCCCTGCTTACTGCTTTTGTTAAAAAGATGCTTAACAATTCATTTCTTACAGATGGCTTCAGCATGGGTAGCCATTTAGTGTTTGTAAGTATCAGATTCTTAAGAATATGAGTGAATATCTAAGGCATATGACTAGTTGATCAATCATTGGTCAGTCAAACGTTTCTTGAGCTATAAGGGAAGATGTGTTTTTCCAGCTTTTAAGGAAAGAATCTTAATCCTGTGGAGGAAAGGGTTGGTATACTGCCAGGGGGTGGGGTGGGGGTGGGGAATATTATATTCCTGCACGTATGTGAATGATACCTTTTACAAAAAGAATGTGATATAAATGTAATGTGACATGTTCTCTTCTAGGATGAGTTTTACTTTGAGGTAAAAAGTTTTGCAGGTGGTAGCTGTTCTCAGAAGTGTTCCTCTGTGGCTATAAAATTGATGTGGACTACAGAGCTAGAGTGTTGATAACCTGATGCTAGTGGATGTGCGCAGAGATGTTTTGAATGGAGACTGAAGTGAAGTGAAGCCCAAGTGGGCTCATTCCACTGTCTAAAATTTGCCCCATATTCCTGGTTTGCTTCTTGGATGGCAAGAACTGGAAATGATGCAGCATTCAACTTCTAAGATTGCATCTGGAATCTAGTGAAGTAGCATACCCCTGGCTTTCAGAGGGCTGCGCGTATTGGGATCCTTAAATAAAGGTACCTGATTTGGAGTAGATCTGTATTTATTTCTCAAGGCAGCTAGTAGTTTGGGATTTTTTTGGATGAAAACTTCTAACAAGCTAATCAGAAGTTACTCGTTTAAATCCTTTTGCTTTCTAACACAACTGCTGGTAGATAAAATGAAGTATTCTTGTAAAAGCAATAAAATCACAGATTCTTAAAAGCTTGGACAATAATACAATTCAGTGATCATCAAATTTGGGCTTTTTTTTTTTTTTTTAATCACTATGGTAAACAGAAACAGGGGTTATAGTTGGTTTTTGCTGTCAGTATTGCCTGTGTTCTGTTGTGGACACTGCGGTTCCAGAACTGTTGTACCATTGTTCATTGCTTCGTACCAGCACATCTTTCCTCCAGTCTTCTGGGTTAAGCTTTCCAAGATGCGATAGCAGTGAAAGTACTCCAGGAAGCGCAAGTACTTTCTTTGAAGCTGGAAGTGTAATTTGAGAAGCCACGAGCAGAATTCTTTATGATGTGTAAGGAGCAAGATTGTCCTCCTTATTTATTTGCTGTTTAAAGTAGGGGCAATATTGATCCTTGTGGCAGCAGTTTAGGTCCGAAGGTGAGGTGCAGATTAAGACATCTAATGTATATTTGCAGTAGAGGTTTCCAAACTTACAGTGTGCTTCCCACTCACTGAGTGAAGCTTTTCCCAGCTGGACTTCTAAGGGCTTTTTAGTCCTGCAGTATCTAAGCACTTTACATGGTAACCATTTGCCTAATACAGAAGAAGGTTTAACCCACAAGGTTGTGTTGTCTTAATCGAACCGTCAAGGTGAGAATTTTAACTTCAGAATCTTCTTTCATTACATCTCATTTCAGTGTTTTTTTGATGCAGATCCATAAATGAAGATCTTTGTTCATCGTATAATCTTCAAGGTCCAAAGCCTGTAATATTCAGGATCTATGCACGTGCAAAACTTCACTAAAATCTTGTATTTTGATTTCACTGAGTTTGGAGTAAGATAATTACATTAGACAAACTTTCTGCACGTATAGTTCTGTTGCAGCCTGTATACTGTCACCATGTTTAAAATCTGCTATTCCTCATCTTCATTTTTCTCCCTCACAGTTAACCTTGCTGTCTCAGAATTTGGAGACATTATTTTTAAAGCAATCTCTAAACACCTTTCTTTAAATGTTGTGGTAGAGGTTATATTTCAATCAGAACAGGCATTTAGTGTCTTCCTGTAATAGTAAGTCTGCCTTGTGGGGATTTTAGATTTTTTTTCAGATTTTGTTTCCTTGTTCCATAGTATGCAGTTCAAAAATGTACCCTAGAATATATTAGTTTCGTTGAGCTTAATAAAGCTAAGAATATGAAATTCAGAGTCATGAGGCGCTTGAAGTGGCAATTTAATGCCAGTAATAGGAAGCAGCTTTGTTGAGGGTGGTTTTCTACTGAAGTCAGTACTATGTTGCTATCCATGTCATGATGATAGATGTGGGGGTCAGATGGAGAATTTTTATTTTATTCATCTATATGTCCATAAATAAATGGTGTCTATGTGCTAAAATGGCTAGCGAACACAAAGATTTCTGCTTGCCTTTTCCTGTAAAAAATCTTGCGAAATAAAAATGCAGAGTAATATCAGGGTATATGTTAGCATCTTTTTTGCAATCTATGCTTTTAGCTTGACCTAAGCGTGTAAATTTATAATTTATTTTTTTTTTTTGCATCAGTGGACAATTGTGCTGGCATTTAATACACACCAATTTATATTCAGCACAAAATATTTCAGCTTCTTCACAGCTTTTCTTGGGCTAGGTTGCACTGCAGAGTTTAGTTTGTATCAACGTAAACATTCAACATAAATATTCAATGTAAACATCAGCTGGAGCACAGCAGCAGGGTAAGGGAGGTGTGAAATGGCTGTAATCCCCATTGCAGTGATAATAAATATGGTGGCAGAAGTATATAAAGTATCAAAATGCAAACAAGGAACGAATGTACAAAGTTTACGGTTTCCGAAACACTTCCTCAAGCTGCCGAAGCACTCCAGATAAAAATAATAAAAAAAGCCCATTCAAATGGGGAAAAAATATTTTGAAAATGATTAAGTTGATGGAATATTTTCCTAAAATCAATATCTGAGCTACCTTGTGCATAGTATAGGCTTTAAAATATATCAGGGTTTGTCCTTTCCTGCAAGGCTTTCTTCTGTTTGTTTTCTTTTTCTTTTCTTTTCTTTTCTTTTTTTTTTTTTTTTTTTTTTTACTGTAAGAGCAGGCTGTAATAAAAACATATGTAGCACTTTATCAGCTATTTAAGGAAGCGTATGTTTTAGTTATAAAGGGGAGGAGTTTGTCTCGTCATGACCTCTCTTTGTCTTCTCTTGGCAAAGAGTGAGGTTTCTTGTCCGTACTGTGTGGACTCTGCACTTGAGCTGAATTAGCTTTTGAACTTTTCATATACCGTAAATCTTAAGAGACAATAAAGTTAAAGTGCACGTCACTAGGTGGCACTGAAACCTCGTTGTATGCCCAGTACAGTCCTGAGCTCTTCATCTGCGCTACCAGAGCCGCCTGGATTTGTAAGTGTCAGGGAATTTGTTTTATTGTTAAAGGGCATAGTGTAATATATTCATCTCCATCCAAGGCAGCCATTTAATGCCCTGAAACACGCCCTCTCACAGCTCTAGCCTGTTGACTATGCTTATTTGGTGTAATAATTAGCAGAATTTCTCACTAACAGCGGTACTTACTAACACCTCACATTTTCCTCTGTGTTTTTGTACGTGATGGATTGTGCATTCTGTGAATAAAGTTAAGCGGGTCACAGCCTAAGCCCTGTACAACACAGCTATTTTCTGCACAATAGTTTTGAATAGATATATATTAACTCCTTTTTAATCCCTGTGGTGTGTAATGCAAACAAATTTAAGTCTTTTTGTAACAGACTATTGAAAACTTGCAAGCACAGAACAGTTAACTTGTCAAGGTAAAGAACAAAAGAAATTGAACAAGGAGTTATAAAAATTAGAGTACACTGTCTTTTAACAACATGCTTTAGAAGCCTGTTGTAATGCTTTACGAAGTTTGCTGCATACTCATATGCATGCTAAAGGTGATCTTTCTGCTGTCACGATGTTTAAACAGTTACTCTGCTTACTATGACAATACAGGTGGGAAGCTCGTTAAACACCTCTTGCTATTTTTTTGCGCTTTACTGGCTGGAAATGAGTAAGTATGTTAAAAGTTTTTCTGGTGGAAAGGAAAAGAAAAGGTCCTTGAGTAAATGCTGTGGTAGGGATCCCTGTTGTGGTTCTTTCCAAATGCAGTGACAAGGACAGATGGAGTTAAGGGTTCCCAAAAGTATTGGGTAAAAGGGGTTTGGGTTTGGTTTATTTTTTAGTTAAGCTCCTAAGTAAAAATCTAATTAAGTCCTATATAATGAATTAATGCAAATAACAGTGATTTGAGGCATTTGTCATATGGAAGCCCAGCTCTCCATGGAGACCATCAAACCTTTGTCACTTCTAGTTTAGTGGGAATTGCAGCATACGTAGTGCTAAACGCTGGTCATAAGCTCCTGCAGTTGTCTGATAGTAGTTAATTTTAAAATCCTCCCTTCCTTTTTTTTTTTTTAAGCTGACATTGTTCATTCTTTTTTCACCCAACCCTTCTTGAATTCTAGTTACCACTGAAGACTCCATGGTAGAAGGGGAAGTAATACAGCATGTTAAGCCAGCAAATGAGAACAAAGGTGGCTCTGGCAGCTTTCTCTTAATGTCAGTTCCTTGCCCTCAGCCTCCCTTATTAATGCATCTGAGCTGCTGTCACTCAGATGCTTTTACCACAGACATGCATACTATGTGTCAAAAAAGGTGGCCTAGATTTTTGAATGTCAGGTTGAGAGTACCCCAACATAGAAAACCACCTTATCGAATGATAAAATGGGTGACTCCAGTTGTTGTAGACATTCTGAAGGAAATTTATTTATTCTTGATTTTGACATACCCGCTGAGGAAGCCAGAGGTTAGAATTTTAAGGTGTCCACAGTATTTTCATTTGGACAGGGACTTTCCTGTGTGCATTTAAATTTACCATAGTTCAGACCAGTCCTTCTCTTTGTCAAGTTGTATGTCCACATTAGGATTTTTCTGGGTGTGCATATCTCTTTTTAATAAAGGGGTTTTACCTCTCTTCACCATCCCTGTTCCTTCCCCTGTGCTAATTTCCCTGTGGGCTTTTTGATGATGTTCTTATTTAACATATGCAAATATTTACTTAAATAGTCAAGAGACTATTTGATGCTTTTTCTTTATTGGGTCATTTCATGGATTCAGTTTTGAATGTTACCACACAGTTGATATAACGTGTCTGTATTTTCCTATCAGCCTTGTACAGCTTTAGTATCTGTTACTGATCAGTATGGCAGTCTCTCTTCCTTTGTTTAGACGAGGAATCCAAACTGTTCTAGAATGAATTAGTACTCTTTGTAGGAATTGTTTATTAAATTTGGTAATAGGAATATGCAGTAGTATAAGTCTAGGTTTGTTTGGTTGAGGGTTTTTTGCTTTTTTTTTTTTTCAGCAGAAGGGAGCAGGTAGGACAAAGGAGAGTTGTGTTGAAATCTGGAATGGTTCTCTCTGCCAGCCTCTTTTTTTTTCACCTTCAGAAAACCAGCCTGTATTCGAGAATAGCATGGAGAGGTAAGAGATGATTTTTTAAAAGTCTTGTCACTACTGTACTATTTCACAAATACAAAGTGCAGACATTTATAGTAGCAGGACTATCTGGATTTGTAGATCAGTTAGGAATATAAGTGTGTGGGGAGAAAGGACAGACAAAAGTTTCCCTGGACAGATGTACACAGAAGAGTTAAGAAATAATTTTTGTGCGTGCCCGTTTTAGTGGAGTAGTGCTGCTCTGCAGAATTATACACGCCATCACTGCAACTGAAGGAAAAAGTTAACAAGAAATAAGGTGTGTATATGCAAGTAATTAAAATGAAAACTGGAGATTAACTTGCAAATATTTGCAAGAGTTATGGTTGCTTTATTAAAACAGCATTATTTGAAAAAGTAACAGGCCTTAAGTTTGGTCGACAAATGTATTCTTAAGCAAAATGTTGATTTGCATTACGAAATTTGCCTGGGTTTGGCACAAAGGAAATGACTTAACAGATGTACTTTCATAGCAAATCGGTGCTCTCTTGTATTTTACCCTAAGCTTATTCTTTAAATTATGCTAAGTCAGTTTAAGAGTGAAAGAAAATTGAGTAGTCCATACTTTAGCTGTAGTTCTTAAACCTTATGATGTTACTGTAAATGTTCCAAGTACCATGAAATACAGATCTTGACAAACTCTTGTCTCAGTTTGTGTGAGTTGTGAGGCAGAAGAGAATTTCTAACACCAGCTTTAGGACTTCAGTAAAATATATTCTTATAGAAGTAGACCAGGGTGTCTGGATTCAGTGGGTGACTGGTGAAGTGATGAATCACAACCAAAGTGAGGAATAAGATGCATCACACTTTGAGTCTGTGTGGCTCTGCTGTCGCCAGTTGATTTGGTTAGGCTGTATGTGCAGTACTTCATGAGGAAATATGGATGATTCATTGTAGTCTGCTGGTCTAAACAGTTTGGGAACCACTGAACCAAAATGTATCATTTAGCAAAAACATCCAAACTTGCTATAAAAAAGAATTCCCACAAGGGAGAGTTCATCTCATAAAGTGGTGATCTCCTCCGATGGTTAATTATCCTTTCTTTTAAATTGTGCTCCCTGTTTCTGGTCTGAACTTGCCTAACCTTCTTCAGACCCTGACTTTTGCTAATCGTTGTCTGCCAACTTAAATGTTAAATGTCAGCTTTCTGTTCCCCATGTGGCCTATTCCAGAGGCTGTGAACGAAACAAAGCCTTCCAGCTAAACAAAACAAACTAAGTTTGAATTCTTCACTGCATTTGCATTGTTCACAATGATTTTTTTCTTTACTTTTTGTTACAAAAAACCCCACACCCTCTTCTTTCAGGAAACCACATATAGCAATATCCTTCTTGAACTTAGATGTCAAAATTCAACAATGTTTCGTTAATAGTTGTCTTACTATGAAGTTGAGGCAACAACTACAGTTTATAGGTTTTCTGAGTGAGTGTTGTTATTATTTGTTCAGTGGCATAGTTTATGCAAAATTAGGAAATTATTATAAGTACTAAACAATGGCCATGCTTTTATTGCACAGATTACTCTTATAAATGTACAAAATGTTACAAATGGCACTTTTGGCCACTGAATAGTCTTGTACAAATATTGATACATAAGTTTCAATTTCCTGTCTTGTGCATAATATGATTTGTAACTTCTGTGTCCTTGAAAATAATTGTAGAAAATGGTGCAACTGTATTAACACTTGTACTCCTGTGTAGCTTCAAAAATAACACCTTGATGGTTGTGCTGTTTTGGAGATTGACTATTTGTATGACACCCAGTTTGTTGTAACTATGATAACAAATCAGTGATGGTTGCCTTTAAATTGTTTTGGGGAGAGGAGGGGGAGTTGCACAAAGCTTCTGCTCAAAGGCTCCTCTAGTGTGAGAAATGTTTTAAGGAAAATCTGTGTTTATCATGTCCTTGAAAAGGACAAATCACAGAGATTGAAGAGCAGAGGCAGGAAGCATGGTGCTGCTTCTGCAGCTGAACCCCGGGGGACCTAGCATACCCCTTCCTTCTGTGTGTTCTGTCTGCAGTGGTTTTGTTAATTGTGGCATATATTCTCAAGAATTATCTTGTAAATACCTCCTTTAAAATACATCGGCTCTGTATCTGTTATGTGACTAACACAGAAGTGTTCCTGGAATGCATTTCCTTTTATCTTTAAGTCTTTCAACCACCTTCCTGTCTTTTTATTCCACAGTGAAGAATACAGCTAAATAATCAGATATGATGCCTTGGAAGGCTGTAAAGGTCTTCAAATTTTGCCAAGTTTTTTTGTAAGTGCTTTTATACTTTTATAGTACTTATTGTGCTAATAAAATCTCTAGGAAATGATTTAGTTCAATAAAAAATATCAAGAGTCAACAATTTTGTAATGGCCTACGAAGATGTTCAAATGCTATGTAATGGGCATGACAGTTACAGTATGTGAAATTTAATGCTCTAGCTCCTTATTGATCTTCTGTGTAGCCGATTGCATGGCACATGCATTTGCACTTAGCACCTGCTCTTTCTACATTAACGCCATCTTCAGCAGTGTTATCAAGGGGACTTTGGAAACCATGCTTGATGCTAAACTGAAATATTTAAGGAAATTTTTTTTTTTTTTCAAGTATCCATTTTCTTTTTACTTTACTTTTTGACTGCTGTTTCTTCTGGGTGATGCTTTAACACTTAAAATTCTCTACACACACACACACACCCCCCCCCCAGTTTTTAAAGTATCCTTATTACACATTGGATACTTCTACCATTACTTATCAAAATATATGTCCAGACCAGGAATTCTGCAAGGCTCATTATTTTCTGGAAATGATGAAAAGCTGCAAGTAAAATTAATTGCATCTTTGATCTTGCTAGCGGTTCTGAAAAACTATTAATGTGACCTGCTTGTGTGTGTGTTTGCAAGTTGTCTGTCTGCATCTACAAAAGTTACAAGCCTGTCGCAAAGGTTTTGAATCTGCATCTCAAGCAGTGCCAGCCCTTGGTTTTCATTCTGGAGGTCCTCGGGTGGCTCATTCTCTGGTTGCTGGTCAGTATGTTTGCTCTTATTTTGCTACACTCCTTGGATATTATACCCTAGTGAAGGCTATACAGTTCCACATTGCACATATGCAATGCTTCCCAAAATGTTGCAGTGATTCCTAACGCTTCTTTCTGTTTTCTTGGGTTGTTCCAGGAGAAACAGCACCACATCGGTGCATTTCCCATTCACAAGCATAGCATCAGCTCCTAAGGGTGCACAGCTCTAGGGCCCTACATACTGGCAATAGCCTTCACTAGAAGCTAGGCAACATCGATAACTTCTTAGTGCCATTAGAACGTGAGAGGTCTACAGACAGAAATGCCAAATGTATCCTTTCAACATCAACCCTTGTTATAATCTGTGGTTTTATTTCATCTGTTTTCAGTCTTTATTGAGTGTTTTCCCTGTTAAAGGATTGGTGCTTAGTGTTTTGCAACTGGTCAAACACTCTTGGTATCTTGGGACTGGGTATTTAGAGGTATTTTTTCTATATCATGCAGCATCAGTTATTGGCAACAGTCACTAAAGTTTCTGTCTGCTAATTTTTAGGAGGTGAACTGGGTAAGAACTGCTTGATGAAGAAATCTAGTTTCTCAGCAACGATTGGCCATTTCTCAGTGAAACTATGCAAAGAATGACATGCAGGAATGGCCTGGTGTCCTTATCTATTCCTTGTGAGTCAAAACATGTTTATCTGAAAGTATCCACTGTGTTAAGCATTCTCTTAGGTGCGTGTATGCTCTTGTGTCCGTATGTATAAGATGAAAACTGGAAGACCAAGTTTCAATCAGATCTCCAGGTTTTATTTTTGAATGAAGTTTGAATACTGTCACCTAATACAGGCGATCCATTTACCAACTGGTACCCGCTGGAAGAGGATGCACAAATGATAGAAGGAACAAGAAATGGACATTGTTGTCAAGATGCTTGCAGTGGTAGTAGAAGTTTATTGACAGTTATGCTGGGGAGGCTTAGGGGTGTTTTGCCATCAAAAAGTGGCTGTTTGAACTATTTATCTTCTCAAATTTTTATTACGGTTACTTAAAGTGCTAATCCATGTGTGACAAATGCACACTAAACTGGGTAAGAAAATTGCCAGTTCTGTTGCATTAAGAGTTCCTGTAGGTTGAAACAACAATTAAGGGGCTGTTAACACGTCAGGGTGGGGAGAGAGGGAGTACTGGTAGCAAAGACATTTTTCACACATTGCAAAGCTGCTTCAATGCATAAATTAACTCTTAGTTCAGTTACATCGGTCAAGTATGTTGTGCATACGCGTGACTGATCTGTGTGTGTGTGTGAACCAAAATCTGGGCCTGTTGATTTATGAGAAAGGGTAAAAGAGACTGAAATTAGTTAGCAAAGCCAAACAGTACCTTTGCAGGACGGTATATCAAACAGTCTTTTAGACAGCTGCTCGGTCAGAAATACTGATGTTAGGCCTTAGGTCTTTGCATCACAGTAGATTGTTCATTATGTAATTTTTTTCATGATCGGATCACTTGAACTGCATCTTGCTACTTCTGTAACTGCACTGGTTTGTTCAGTGGGAGAGCAAGACGCACAATAACCAGCATATTTTATCATAGTATAGTTAGGAAATGCATTTATAGGCTATTAAATAGTATTAGAGAGTCATAGGTAATTTATATAGAAGAAGAATAATGCAAGTTTCTGTCCTTAAAATGAAAATGGTTTTGGCATATGGTATTAGGGTGGGGGGAGCTGTAGTATACAAAGTATGGTTCAGTGTGGTCATATGCCTGCCAGTATTTTTGACAAGGCTGGATTACAGAAAGATTGTAGCACAGACAAGGCTTTTGGTAAGACCTGAATGTAATGAAGGGTAACCTGGAAATACAACTTTCTCATGTGAGTAAATGGTGCTGTAAAATTGACCGGTCCCTTAAGATCTTTTAATGATCGGAGTTTACAGAAATAATTTGAAGAAAAAAAATATCTGAAATCTAATATATGTGATAATGGAGAAATGAAAGCTGTAATAGTGCATTTAGAATGTATTTTTTATTACTCTAGGTTCATTTCTGACATAACTGGTTTTAGTGAGCCAGTTGAATGATCTTGGTTGCTATGAAGTTTTAATAGCTAACACTTGGAAAGCCTTGTAGTTTAAACAAATGTCAACTTTAAAAATCACATTCCTTCCTTAAGAAACTATCCAAAAGTTAATGTGTCATTTTTTAAAAAAATAAATTTAAAAATCTGAGAAAGAATATTAGGAGGTAAGATTGTGGAAGTTCCTGTAAAGTCATGGCTTTTTTGTAGATGGGCTCTTAGTATCGTGTCCCAAAATTTTTACTGTATAAAGTATTTGATCTTCCTCCTCTACAAAGCCATTGAGCTCTCACTTCATAGCACTAGCCCTTTTCTTCATGCATGACTTGAAATAAATCCATGTTTTATTATAGTTGATTAAAAAAAAAAAAAGGATGAAAGGGAAACACAGGCCCTAATGTACATTCTTATGTGGGGAAGAAGCTAACAGAAAGGAGGGATTTTTGGAAAAC
This sequence comes from Falco rusticolus, assembly GCF_015220075.1. Lineage (NCBI taxonomy): Eukaryota > Metazoa > Chordata > Aves > Falconiformes > Falconidae > Falco > Falco rusticolus. Next base: position 18,032,561 of record NC_051201.1, read on the forward strand.
CAAAGATTTGCATCTGAACTTGTGATTCAGATGTTTCCTTCATGACAGTATGCATTCCCAGAGTGCCTTGCTAAACCAGTTAAGCTTTTGGAAAACAAAAGACTATTGGGAAAAACAGTATTGGAGATGGAGATGATACTTTCTTCTGTTTTGAATAGATACTTTTTTGTTTGTTAGGAGCTGCCCCAGAAATTTCTGCAAACACCTTGGATTGCATTGCAAACAAAAACTTCAGTGTTTTATTAGTTCTGGTCACAAGTCAGCGTTCTCAAAAGTGTGAAAACTGCAACGGGTGGTTAGCAAAGCTTTTAGGACAAAAGAATTGGCCAGTGTTCAAAGGACTTCTAATGTAAGGAGTTAAGGCAGAAGGGCTTTTGTAGGCTGCGAGTGGCGACGATGTTTCAAAGCTACTAGGCCTTCCTTTTGGACTCTCACCCCTCGTAATATATATTGTTCCCTCCTTTAGCCTCAGGAAGATTATTTGTCAAGATCTAAACATGAGATAGGTAAAATGTTCAGCTTTCTGCTACCTTTCTTTGCTGTAAGATTGCTGGGCTGGAGGGGAGTAAAAATGAGGAGCATTTTCAATCTTTATTAAAAAAAATTAAATAAAAAAAAAATCACTGACCCAATGAAAACAAGGCAATGTTAGGTGGGACTTTAGGTCGCTGTAAGGTGAGGCAGGTAGTGAATCAGAAAATTCAATTATTTTGCGGGGAAGAGTGTATATGAGTACGTCAAATTGTTTTGCTGGTTGTGCTGTTTTCTCTGCATTGGGCAAGCACCTGCTTGCCCAAAGAGTCCAGCCGGTTCTCACCCATTAAAAATGATTATTCCCTAGTGTGGTGTGTATATGAAATATTTGTAACTAAGAAATATCCAAGACTTGTTAAAATAGGAGGTTAAATGCAATGGTGGGATATTCAGTTTTTGCTTGAATTGTTGTCTTTCATGTGTCTTTTTTTATAGCATTTCTGTGTAATGCTGATTGTAAGGTGGAAGTAAGGAATCAATGGCTGGGAAAAAAAGGTTGCTTGCATCCCCTCAGATGTCAGGAACATGCCTTTTAGAAGCTTCAGATTGCTGTCTTTCCTGAAAAAAAAAATAAAATTAGGCAATAATCAGATAGACTTTTCCGGAACAGTAACAGTCATGGGTTTTGGCAGTCTACTAGTTTGAATAAAGTATAGATTTTTAACTGCTCGTCAGAGTGAGTTCTTGTATAACTAAAACCTAACATCCTTAAATGTTTCATAGGCACTGTTTTATCCCTCCATGTCTTGGGCTTGTGTGACTGGCTTTTTACACCTGTATGGGATGCTGCTCCAGGTCCAGAGAGATTACTTGGTGTAGTGAAGCTGACATTTTCCCTGTTTCAGGAGGAATGCAGGGCAGCAAACAGGGTTATCTTTTTAGAGGTGAATACAACTTTTATTGAGTTAAGTCTCCCTTGTGTTAACAAATGCAATTTCTTCAATAAACTCTTCAGTGTGTTTTATGCTAAGTACTGGGGAGGGAAAGCAAACTTGCTTCTTAATGTTTTCACTGGTTTTACATGTTAAATTGTTGTGATGGTGCAGCCTTAGATTTGTTGTCAGAACTACTTTCAGTAATATTTCAATGTGGCTTCGGTAAAATTAGTTTTTTATAATATGTTGTTTCAGCCAAGACAACAACCTGTGAATTGGAAAATGGCTATTGTCTTCTGACTTGTTTGATGATGAAACTAAGTGGGAATTCTATGTTGGAAAGTCTAAGGCCTTCACAAGCCCTTATAGCCTAGATATTGAACTTTTGTCTTACAATTAAGAGAGAAATAAAACCTTTTGAGAATGTTATTGACACCCTGCAGGGAAATATGTCAACTGCAAAAATTTTCACACTGTCAGAAAATGCCATTAAGTCCATCTTTCCCTTATACCACTTAATTTGAAAATAACAGACCATGTGTCTGTAACATAACTACATTTTGTCTTGTGACTTTGACGTGCATTAGCTGTGTTTCTGTTACTTCTGCTGTGTAACATACAATGCAGTACTGCTATTGCCACAAAGAAACTTAGAAAAAATAAAAATACTGTGTATAGTGATTGAGAGATTCCAATTATGACTATTCCACTTGCTGAATTTTACAACCAACAATCTCATTAATAAACCCTGCTATTACTAATAAATGAGCAGAGATTGTTAATGTCTGCAGGAAGTTCATCACACACTCTAAAACTGAGCATTGATGCATTAGGTCTTCATTCCAGTTATCAGTCTCAGATATAATCGATCCATTAACACTTACAGCAGCCTACAAAATAAGGTATTTGCAGATACTTTCTCCTAGGCCCTGGTACAACACTTATCAAGGTTTCTTGACCAGTGCACAGTGCGTGATGGCATTATAAGGATGGCGCATGTAAGATTGTCTTTCAAGTATTAGCATCGCTAATATATACATAAAAACCACATTAGTTTTTAAAGTGTAAGAAACGTAATACTGGTACCTGAATAAACTGTTATGCTTTTCATAATTTTTAAAATTTAAAAATCAGATGTAGAAGAATGCTTTTTAAGATGCCTGATACCTTCAAGTAAAAGCAATTTTTTAAAATGTTTTATTTAGGGGTTTAGGTGTTGGAAGAGTCTATGAGCAGTGCTTACGTATCAGTGCTTAGACTTACACATCAGCCAGTTGGTATAGCCAGATCTTCTTTTTTTTTTTTTTTTTTTACTTTGTGGAGGTATTTGTGAGTAGCTTGATGTTTTTGACATCTGTGTGACAGCTTCTTGCATAAGAGATGAGCAATGTGTTATACCACCCAGCTGTGTGTATTAGTCTGTACATCAAGCTGAAGAGCGGCACTTAGCCAGATCTGACAATCAAATGTGAACTACTATTACCTATACACAAGAGCGCATTTTAATGCTGTGTGCTTTTTGCCAAGAGGCTGTTACTTGACAAAGAAATTGTTAGAATCTCTCTTCTTCCCACCTCTTTTTTTTTTTCCCCCACAGATATGAGTCCATGTTGAAATATATATCTTTTTTCTGCAGTTAAATATGGTTTATCTTATAGACAACAAAGCCAATCTAATGTTGTCAGTGATTTCATCTAATAGAATTGTAGCAAGCTTTTTGTAATAGAGAAGTGTTATTGTTTTAGAATATGCAGCAAATTAGCATGTCATTTTCTGCCAACTTAATCTGAAGCCATATTATGTGCTGTTTCACCAGTGACTTCATGTCAACATACCAACAACCTGTCCCCAAAGAAAACTAGGGACCAAGAGAAATTACATTGCTGGGTCATCGTTTTCAGTGCTGCTCTTCTCAGTCTAGTTAAGAGTTGGCGATCATTAGATCGTGAGTGCGGAGATGAGTGAGAGCTTCCTGCTCGTATTTTAATTTGACCGATCCGTTTGCTATAAACCTTCACATCTTCTACACTTCCTTGTGATTTTAAGCCTCTGTCATCTTCCTTGATGCTTAAATCTGAATAAAGGAAATTCACTGTCACAGAAAAAAATACACAGTAACACTTTTCATAATTCAACATTCCTTGTTTATGTGTTTGCTGTAAGCCAGGAGTTAGTTACTACATGTCATGTTGTCTTTTTTTTAAGTAGGATTGCCAGAGTAGGGAAGATCTGTTTTGACCTGTGTATGCAACCCAAAACATTATGAAAAGGGGAATTTGCAAGTGGGGAAAAAAAAAAAGGTGCTTTTTTAACAGTGAATTATGTTGTCTTTAGAATAATCAATTTGCAGTGGCATCTGGGTGATGAAATAGGAAGTTGTTCCCGTAGAACTTGGGTTTATGAAAGTGTTAGTGATACCTGGTTTTAACTTATTCTGTTTTCCTTTGTACTACGCCCTTACCATTCTTTTAAAAAATGTATTTCATTTCCATCTGGTCTTGTTCTTGCAACATAAAAGTATGGAGTGAGCTGAAACTTCAATTATTTCTTGTGACAGTGTTTATTTAGTTGAAAATATTGCAATAAAAATGAGAATTTGAATCCTGTTATCTGAAATATTTAAGCATTATGGCAGATGTAGTTTTATAATCTTTGAGTTGCATTTTTATTAGTAAATATTTGTTAACGATCAAAGTTTGTAAAGAAACCATCCTTGCAAGCTAAAAGAAAGAAGAAATAAAGGCAACAGTGTATTAATTTTCTAGGCCAGTGCTTCCACTGTGATGATTTTTACATTGTTATTCTGTACTTACATCATGTTGACTTAGGGTTGAGTTAGACTGTGGATGGATAAATGTGGATGGACTTGTCATGGGTTGGGATTGTTTGATTCCAAAATTCTGGTGGCATGTTTTGAGTCTCTTGCGCTTTCCAAATCTTTAGCTGCACATTTAATTGTATAATGCATACAAAAACTGTATGTTTATTAATAAAAATCTGGAAAGTGCAGTTTGGAGAAAATCAGGCTTTAATCTTAACAATTTCTTAGTGGTCATGTTGACTAAACATTGGTGGAGGTACTCTCAGTCTAAAACAGAAGGAAAAAGGGAGTTAAGAGAACAAGGGGGACAGAGAAAACTGGCTCTTCACAGTCAGCTGGTTCGAAGTGCACTCCCGACACCCAACAAGGTTTCTGGCTGTCTGCTGGGATGGCAGGTCTTGAGGATGGCATTTTAAATGTTGTCAGGTTGTAGTGGCTTTGGTGTGCAGTGGATGATGTTTCCTTAATACACCATTTCAGGACTTTTTATACTATGCTCAGTATTAAGGCTCATTGTGAATATTATTGAGCCATTTAATGGAGTATGAGCTTTGTACCCATTGGATCCACAAATTGAAGTAGAAAATAAAATGAAAAAAATTGCAATTATTATCTAGGTATAAAGTAGGCATAGTTCTGAAGACCATTAGACAAAGGTAGATTTTCATCAGTGTAATAACAACTGATTATTTAAAAAAGAATTTAGGAGGAGAAACACTTAGGTGCTCTGAAACTACTTAACCTGAATTACTGCTTTGTAAGTGGAAAAACTCCACTGATTTTTTTTGTTGCATCTTTTTTTCCATGTTTAATTTTCCAGAATTGAAGATAGTGAGAGAAATAATTGCATATGTTTGTATCTCTTCAATACAACTGCTTTTCTACTTGGCTTTTAGTCTGATTTTCTGTTTCAATTTTGCTTCTCCAAAACAGAAAAAAAAGCTCCTTGAAGAACTTGGAGAGAATACACTTCCATATAAGACACCAGCCGATGATGATTTCCATCAGTTGGTAATGTATTTCTTTTAGCTGTACTTGTTTTAAATTAAAATGGTTGTTTGCACTGAACAACAAATAAATCTTTCTGCAAAGAGACACTGTGAAATCTGGTATGACAGAAGTATCCTGCTGGCTGATAGTGTACTTCCAGGTGGTGCAAAATAAGACCTCTAGAACTGGGATATTCAATAATGAAAACTTTTTAAACTTAGTTTATTTTTAGTATTTTGCCCTAAGTATCAGTCCTGAGTACCAGGTAACATGTGTAATACTGAATCACAGTTTCCTATGCTTTGTTCAAATAATGTACATGTCACCATTCTTTTAAGGTTTTTTTGGTTTTGTTCTGACCTGTGAGGAAGGCCTATTCTTTATAGCTCACCTTTGGCAAAACAGGGAAGATATTAATGTAGAAATTCGAAAATTTTTGGCTTAATTCTACTTTCAAACAGTAAGTGAGCCTTAAAACTTTACTTACAAGATGAACTGTGAAAACTGGAATGGGTGCCTCAAATGAAACCAAATAAAAATAGAAAAAAGTAGCCACATAGTAAACCAAATTAGTCTATGGAAGAATATATTGAAATTAATAAAATATCTATCTATCTTGGATCTTTATAGGTCAGCTCCAAAACATATGGCAAGAACTGTAAGTTCAATCAGATCAAATCGAAACACAGTTAAGATGGAAAGCATAAGAGGGGATCTTGTATTTTGAACAGCTACAGCAAGGGTGCTTACGTTATAGGCATGTCACCTTTCATGTATTGATATATGGCTCGAAGTGTATATGGTAGCCTGGAAATAGGTCTGATTCTTTCCTTGTAAGGATGAATTTCTCTTTTGCAGGATTCCAAGGCCAAGGAAAATTTAGTCCCCATCACACTATAGAAAAGGAAAGATGCATTTATGGGTCAGGTACCAGACCGACTCAGAAGCATGAAGTCAGACTGGTTTTGCCAGTGGGATTACAGTGGTGATATTGAGCGATTTGTATACTTCCCTCACCTTTCTCACTCATTTGGGTTGTAGGGTGCTCAGGGAAAGCATGGTTTTCTCTGTATTCTTACAGTGCTGAAGACAGTGGAAGTAAGGTCTTGACTGGCATCTTTAACAGCTCTAAGGATAATATGACAACACATAGCTTGCTGTTAACTATAAGAAGCACTTCTGTGGATAAGGGCAAGGAAGAGTGTAGAAGAGCTGGAAAAATGTAGAAGAGCCAAACAGAATGATTTTATTTTTTTCTTTACAAAAGAGAAAAACAAACCAAAACATTCTTTTCACTCTTAAACTAATGTTCAGGAAGCTCTTCCCCCTTTTGAGACTCAGGCAGCCTACTGTTTTCTCCTTCCTAGTCCTGTTACATCCCCTCCTGTTTGTTCTCTTATATCTGTTGCTGCCAAGAGCTGCTATGCATGGCGTCTTTTTCTTTTTCTCACCTCTGTAAATCCAAGTCTTGTGGCGCTGACGTGAAAAGAGAAGATGGAGCCATGGTTGCCCAAGTGGTACCTCTTTTGCTTAGTATCTCTAACCCATAAATATAGAAGACAATGGGAACAAGATAAGCAGTGAAATCGGACCTGTTCAAGCCTTACGAGTTTAGATGCATTCTTTTTGCATCATATAGAATTATATGTTTTGCGTAGTGTTTGTGTGCATGCTAAATCTTTTTATAAGTATAGGTGATATTCATAAGCATCACAGGCACCTTTTAAATTCTCATGGTGGTTATGAAATGTTACTGTAATCACTGCTGTAGATATTACAGCTTCAATGTACTACAGATGGGGAGGAAAAGAAGGGTGAGAGCTTGAAGACAACAAATTAACAAAATAAAATATCGCGTACAGTTTAGTTTTAGAGTCTTTCTTTCCTGGAGAGACCTGCCTTACTCCTTTAAGGATCCACCCCTTAGAAAGCAGTATTCTTTGAATGTGTTGAAAAGGTTGGGTAGGATGCAAGTAAAAAACTACGGTATCCTGTCAGGTATGGAGAGGTATAGTCTGAACATAACTAAGAAACCATAGGCTGCAATAATGTAATGTTTAAAGTTATGAACAAGGAAAAGTCTGTTAACAAAGGCAAATGACAAGTATCTGAAATACAGACTCTCATTTCATGATGTAAGTGGCAGTTTGCTTTTGAAGGGTCCTTATTGCTGATTTCTAACTTCATTTTATCTCTTGGATCAACCTGTAGGGTGATTCTGTGTGTTGAATACCACCATTAGAAGTGAAAGCACGTATATATTTAAAATCATGTGTGTAACACTCATATGAAGAATTAAGCATCAGATGTACTTTTTTTTTTTTTTTTTTGGCCTGTGGTTGCCAGTAACGTACCCACTTCTTTTGGAGTGAACGATGAATTGACCTTTAATACTTGCTGTCAGTTACAACACAGAGTACATGATTACTCCCCCTTCCCCATCCCCCCCAAATAACAAGGTGTCCAGTGTGAACCCAGCATTCACCCTGCGTTCTGATCCCTTAATGCTTTCCTTATGTAGGACATAGCACAACGGCTGGTTGGAGATTTAAAGAAGACCAAATGTTTTCATGTGATGTGTCGTGTCGGAAATGTGTTTCCGCTTCCTGATTTCTTCTGAGCTATCAGTGTGAGGTGTTTTTTTAAGGTAGAATCCTGAGTATACTGTGTAAAACATAATGAAAAAAATAGTTCTGAAGCATGTAATCTTAAAACAGAACCCTAAAGTAACACGCATCTGACTTGGCTGGCAATAAAATGTGGAAGACATTACCTCTGCAGTTCAGGAGGGGAATACAATGTTCTTACCTTTGTACAATCTGTGTGCTTCCTTTCTAGGGCATGTTTTCAGACATTTATTTGTTTCACGTTGTATTGTTATTTCCCTCCCTTCTTTTTGATATTTCACATGTGTGATTGCTGTCAGAAACTCAGTCTATTAAATGGTTTAAAAACATGTAGTAATAGTCACTTTTTAAAGATACTATAATAGCATATGTAATTGATAATTGGTGAATCTGACCTGAATATGTTCAATATAGAGTTATTTAAAGATGTATGAAGATGGGATACTGCTGTAGAACTGTTAGTGCTCTTTCTTTTATAAATATAATTTGCATAATGAAAGAAATCACGCAGTAATAATCTTTATGTCACCGTATATAATGTTGTGTCATTAAGTATGAAGGTGAAAGAATACTTATGATTCCCATCAACATAAACCCACACATCTGACTGCAGCCTATAGTTGTAATCCTTCACATTTGCAGCTACTGATTTCAGTAGTTACTCTTTGTATTTTTTCACTGTACTCCTCAAAGGTTACAGATACAGAGTGCTGATTGAAACAAAGGGGGCAGTTCAGGATCTCGAAAGGAATTGTTTCCGCCTTTTGGCAAGACCAGGCGAATTGCGTTTATCATATTCGCTTCTTTTAATGAAAGCTGGGATCCAGTGTTCTGTGCTGGGGATTGTAGAGGGACTTTCAAACAGATATCTGGGATTGTTTTCAAGCTGTGGTATTTAAAGTTAACATGTAAATACTGTTGTCAGAAATTATTATTATCTGTAGATACTGTTACAGGGTTTTTTTCCCTCTGTCTAGGAAGCTAGTTATTTTTAAAACCATTAGAGTGTATAAAGAAAGGGAGTTAGCTTCACTGTAAAAAATTCACAAGAAATGGTGGCAAGGTTTATCTATAAACTAAGATTTATTATGTGTAATCATTAGTTTTAAAATAGGCTTCCTTTCATGTTCCTCTTTTTAGTAGAAACAAATGATCCTACAAAGCCACCTCTTCACTGTTGTGGGATAACAACGTGTTATGATGCAGAAGTCTGGTTTTGTGCAGTAGAAAATGTGCATGCTGACTTTACGGCCTGGCTTATGTTTTTTAAATGCACCTTTTCTAGATTTTAAAATTAATTTCCTGAAAGGCGGGTTCAAGTCTGGCTTGGAAGTAGATAGTACCAGTAAAGTAGTTTTGCTTTGTACCAGAAGGAGCCCACGGATGGATTGTAGGTCAGTGTGATGCTTTTGTGTTGGTGGTTTTTATTTGGTTTTTAAAAGCTCTTTGAACGTAAGCTATTATTTAGTAAAGTTTTGAGACATCAGTTTTGTGCATCCATGTGCTCTTGCCCCATTGCCTAATGCCTTCAGATTTCGGTTTACCTTAATTATTTTCTTATTTCCCCACACCACCATCTATCTACCCTTTCCCCAGACAAGTGACTAATTTCTGGGCAAAAGGAAATAAGTGTAGTGAATAGTTCTGAGCTTCGCACATGCTAATTGATACCTGATAGACTCACATTACAGCCTTTCCCTTACTAAGGGCGCTAGTTTGCGTCTGATTTATTTATTTATTTAACTATTATTTTTAATGAAATGCATAGGAACTTAGTCTATTTAAGAACTTATTCTCTAGCCTTTGTCCAGTTTGCCAAACAGTCTCAGCAGTAGTTAAAGCAGATTTACAGGCAACCAATAAAAGGTGTGATTGTGTGATACTCACTTCCTTAGAAAACCAGATTAACAGAATAAAATTATCCAAGCCTTCCTGGAGTGGGAGGCAGTATTTTGCATACAAAGCAAGATACTGCTGATTAGCAGTGTTATACCTTGCTGGGAGTTGTTGCCTCCACTCACTGCTGGATTCTGAACTCCCACTGGTACCAGAGCTGGTGTGGTCAGAAGAGGATATGAAGAAAAAGGATATTATAGGTGGGGAGATGAGGAAGAAAAGAAGTTTGGAAATTTTCTTTTACCTAAAAGGGGAACCTTTATATAAAATAGGAGAGCTAATTGGCACGCATTGAGGAATCTGAATATAGAAAGGACCACTATGTTGAGGACTGTTTTGAAGACAGACCTGCCAGTGCAGCAGAATGTTGACCATTTTTGAAAATGTACATTTTCATTTTGTTATTTTTGCTCGAATGTTGTTATAGAAAATTAATTCAGTTTACCATGTAGCCTTCTAGAATTCCATATATCAGAATGAAACAGGATGGTCTTTGCAGCCATTGCAAAAAGAGGAGTGGCTTTGCTAGTGTTTGATAATTCTGTTGTTTCTATACTTAAAGGTAGCATTATCTACAGATTCAACAGGGGAGCTTATATGTTCTATTGATTTCTGCCAGAATCCTCAATTTTATTTATTCATTTTGAGATTTGACCTGGAGGTACTCTCTGGCTACAGGCCACTGGTACATATCCACAGTTTGTGCAATATATTAGAATATGAAAGTAAAGTAACAAATACTGGCATCTATTTCTTCACCATATTGTAGACTCATGCTTGATAACTTGTCAACTTAGTTTTGTCTGTTCTTGAATGTATGAAATACTTTGGTTCCTATAAAAAGAATAATTCTTTTACTGTTTTTGTTGTTTGGTTGTTTTGTTTTTTTCTCCTTTAGTGGAAGACCAAATATTCCAACCTGGTTTTAAGAAAATCTGATACAGTACCTGAAGAGCTCCATCAAATGGTACAAGAAAGCTTTCTGACCTTGCGAAAACACGATTGTTTCTTTCAAGATCTTGTAAGGATCAAAGGAAAAGATTTTGTTACCCCAGTGTCTCGTATATTAATTGGAAACCCAGGATGCACTTACAAATACTTGAACACAAGATTATTTACAGTTCCTTGGCCTACTGAAGGTTATGATATAAACTATTGCAATCCTCAGATACGTGATGCTTGTAATGCATTAATCAGACTTAATGACTACTTGCATATTGAAGCAGTCAAAGCATTACAAGAACAAAATTTGTTTGAGACCAAAGAAATTAAAGATACTACTAGTCTAGATGGAGAGAAAAATTTTGCTACTTCTATTACAGAGACAGGGTCCATTTCAAAGGATCAAAGCAGTTGTTGTGTACCAGAGGATGACTACATAAGTCTAAAGAACAGAACAGCTTATAACTTGACTTTATTAAATTATATGGATCCACTACAAATGCTGTACTTGAAACAAGAACCTTATTTTGGAATGGGGAACATGGCAGTGAGCTGGCATCATGACGAGAATCTGGTTAAAAGGTCAACGGTAGCTGTGTACAGTTACAGCTGTGAAGGTGAGTTCTGGGAGGTAGGAGTTGACTAGTGATAGAAATATCTTAAATCCTGGAAGCTCTCTTGTGCTTCCTTGGGTGTCCGTGCATAAGCACACCTGCGCGCTAGTCTGGATTTGTCATGTACTTCTGAACACATTGTGGTACTTCTTGTATTGAAGCCCTATCTTTATTTCTACTAAAAGCTGTACAAAATATGCCTGTGTTTACTGCAGCTGATTCATCAGTTGTTCTCTAAGTAGATTTAAAAAATGGTATGATTAACTTTCTAAGAGCCAGGAAATCAAAAGCCATCAAATACCTATTTTGGATTGACACATGTATATTTTTCTGTCCTGTGAAATGTGTCATTGTAGTTGAGATCACAGTCTCTATTGTGTTATTTATCATATACAGACTTGCTTGTTCTTGGTGCTTATTTTACTACTCTTCTTTCTTTGGAAAGATCATTTTTAATTGGTTTTGTATAAAAGTATTGCTGTATTTACTTGGAAGTATATACGTTTTGTCTAGGCATGCTGTACTGCTAATGCATGTTTGGTGGAGGAATTGCCAACGTTTCTGTAAGTTGAGAAGGGTGGAAGTTTTCCATTAAAAGACCTGCTGTCTGACAGGCTTTGCAGGCTCTTAGTTCTTTAAAAACCATTTAAATGCAGTACTGGGGGAAAAGAAGTGTACTGGAAGAGTCATTAAATATTTCATTTTTAGTTTAAAGTACCTTTCCTATTTTTATCTTCATTTAAGAAACATGAGGATTTTCGTTTATTTTTTTCCTAACAATGAACAAACCCTTGAATATTTTTTTAATGGCTTCCGGTTTTGCAAACATAAGATTAGAATCTAGATGCTTGATTTGAATTTGCAAATGGTCCGTTATGTTTCGTAATTCACAACTGATTTTTGGTCCTTCCAAAAGTCCTTTGATGTTTGCTTCAAACGCGGGAAGAATTGATGTTGACTTTGGTAGGTTTTGGCTAAAGACTATAATGTAAAAACAATAGCTTATGCTTTCATGTGCATTCTCTTGTTAGTTTTGAAACTATGGATCACTTTGTTACTTAATATTCAGCTGAAATCGTTATATTTACATTTTTCTGAACATAAAATATCAGCTGGCTCAGCAAACTGAATAGAAGAGATTCCCTGACCAGGACCAGTAGAAGTGTCTTTTTTTTCATAAGCTTTTTTCTGTCCTATTTTCCAAAGACGTTGATGTTTTATATCTGCTAAATTTATTATTTTTCAGTAGTACTGAGGATAAATATTTTTCAGTAACATTTTACATTAAAAACATAACCATGAACTTGAAATAATAATAGTGTGCCTGAGATTTTATTATAATACGTTTTAAAACTTTTTACTTGAACATAAAACTTGCTTGTGGAGGGGAAAAAATCAGTCCCTTTAAGTTCGGAGTGCTATAAATTAACGACAAAGAAGGCTGCTATGTTTATTCATAGCTTGTCATTTGATTTTGTTACTTCAAGTTCAGCAAGTTAAAATAGTATAATTTGTACCTATATCTAAAACCACTGCAAATTCTATGCAATATTTAATTGTCAAGGGTAGAAAGATGCATTTTACACATTTAGATGAAAAATTATTCTGATATTTATATGTAATTAATCTTTTTGCCACAAACAATTTTTTCCATACATTTATACTTAAGGGTTTATATTTTTTCCTGAAGGATTTAAAGATAGCCATGAAAACTTCAAAACGCTGAGAGCTTTCCAGTGAATAATTTGATTGTTCTGTCATTTATGTTTGCGGAAAAAAATTAAAATTACTACTTGGAATTTTTGTATCTTTGCAATGATTCCAAAAGTTTTTGATCAAATTGAAATTTGATTATGTATTGATGGGGGGAAGCTCTTAGCAGGAGGTGGCAATATTAAAAACTCAGTGTAGCTGGAGATAGTGTAAAAGACACTGTTTGGGGAAGAAAATTATTTATGAAGTCAGATCTAAATCTGAACAAAATTGAATTCTGCTTGATAGCTCTTGAGCGTGGCTGAAGTTGGTTTAATGAACTGTAGAGGGAGTTTAAGGTGCCTTGTGTGTCTCCCTGAGCATCACCAGCAAACGTCCTGGAGCCTACCTCAATGTGAAACCAGTTCACACATCTGTCTGTGTCCAGGTTGTGGTTGTCATTGCATATCCCTCAGGTGGAGCTGTATTTATAGTTGGCCTACTTACTCATAAATGGGAGGAAATGGAACTTGTTTATAGTTTATGAATACAGCATTGTAGTTAAAGTGACAGTAAATACTTGTGTGTTGAAGTTTTCTACTCGGCATATCCAAAAGGGGTAAATAGTCTACTTGATTTTAGAGAAACAGATTGTCTTTTTTGCTCTTCTGATTTCCTGTTTATAGCTTTCAAATGCTAGTGGTTAAAAGCTTATCAGTGCTTATAATTCTTTCCAGTTGCGTATCACTTCAGTGTGTTGGTGGTTTCTGTGGTTCACAAAGATATTTCAACTCAAAATTATGTCAATATTTACTGTATCTCGTACCAAGCTCTCCATAACTGTGAAGCATGAGGAAGCTCCACGTCTTTTTGAAGATCATTGTTAAATCTTCATAGAATTGTATCTTGACTCCTTTTCCCATTTGCCATAAATATATTTGCTTTTCATGCCAGTACCTTTTATTAATAGTTACTCCATTAATTCATTTAGTATTGAGTTAGTGCAAAACTCTCACTGTAGTGTATAATGACCATCGCAGAATCATTACAGAATACATAATAAAAAGAGTAGAGGTGGTCAGAATTTTTTTTGATGAAACAATTTTTCCTTACAAGATGGCGATTACATAGATTAGTAATTTTCTGGAAGAAAACACTGATTCTGTGAGAAATTCAAACACAAATGAAGCATGTTGGGTTTTTGTTAAAAGTAGCTTGATTCTCTTTTCTGCTAGGTTTTGCACTCTTCCCCTCCCCCCCTCTCCCCAGTGCTCTATCCCTCAAATTCTCACTGCTCTCTTGGTACTGCAGACACTGAGGATCTGTGGCAGCCTGTAGCGTGGGAAACCTTGGGCTTCCAGAGCTTCATCGCTAGGACCAATCCATCCTGCCACAAATGCAGAATCCCCAGGTTTCCAGGGTTTGAACAGCAGAAGTCCTACGAGTCGAGTAATCTTACTGCATTATGGCAGCTGTTTGCTGGACTCGGGAGTTACCTAACCCGGGTTATATGGTTTTCTTTTTACTTTAATTTGCATTTTTATATCACTATTTGTTTGGTACCTACTTATTTGATTAAATAGTATTAAAACAGATACTGCTGTAAGTGAAACAACTTTATTTGCTTGTTTGCTTGTTCAGTGTTTGATGCCATAATGAAAAATTAATGTTTGAAACTTTGATCAGTATTAATTGGTGTAGAAGCAGTTTTTAATATGCTGGAAAAGAAATTTGAGAGCAAACATAAAGATACTGGAAGGAGCTGATACTCTAATTAGCCTCACTGTTTATGTTCTTGTTTCCAGTGTCAAACTGTTTCAAAGCAACTTCAAATGAGGTACATATCTAACAACAAAATAAGATAGACGTTTTGCCTAATGCTCATCTGAATAGTATTTGGTTTTATTTACATTAAAATAAAACACATTAGATTACACTAGGTTAAAAGTAGGTTATCAGGTGATGAGAATAGGCCCACGCAAAAATTGGGGAATTTTTCTTTTAATGTGTGCACTGCATGAAAGTGTATGAGTGGTAGTCATGGTTCATACGCAGAACTGAAGACATTAGGGAATGTGTGTTAAATTGTACTGTCACTAATGCTGTTTGGAAGTAATTTACTTTTTGGAATTTACCATGGAACAGGAATTCCAAATTTTGACCAATTTAGGATTTTTAATTAAAAATTAGCTTACAAATATCCTATCACATGAGAGCATTAAGGTAAAAACTTTTTTCAGGATTTCAATACGGTAAGCTAATAACTCATTTTTATTTCCTGCTCTATTTATGAAAGTGAACTGCAATCCAAACACTGGTGGAATAAGGGCATTTTCAAAAATTGGATTTTATCCATGAAAAATTCCTAATGAACAGTTTTCCCTCAGGTCTTTGTAAGTTTTGTAGGAAGTTTTATTGCTTAGCAGAGTACTAGTTGGTTCTAAAGATGTTCTTTGAAGTAAAGACTTGTTTCAGTTACCAACCTAAAGGAGACGGAAAATAATTTAGTCATGGGAAACATCCAACTTTCTTTTACCTGGATTTCCCACAAAGTGTGTTTGAGCTTAGATAAGTAGTTTTCTCTAGATTCTTTACCGTTTCTCATTTGTCGTCTTGCTTAATGCCTACTTGCTCTGTAAATCTGAAGTACTAAGCAACTGGCTCTGTTCACTGACAAGGTGATGTTGAAAGGTTTAACAAACCTGGTTGCAGTAAGGACTGATCATGGAGGAGCTGTTATGTTTGGGGGTTTTTGTAAAATGCTGTTTGGATTTTTTTACACTGTGATGTGTAATAAGAATAAAATAAAATGAAGCAATACCGTAGCACTAAAGCTGTTGTTGGCTATTTCATGTCTACAGTAATTGCGACTAAAAATAGTTGGGATTAACTACAGATGTATCTTTCTTCACCAGGTTAAAAAAACCCAACAAAACAACCTGAAACTGCAAAAGTGTTTCAAAATTGAAGTAAATCTAAATTTGTAGTTAACCAATAATTCTCTTTATGTACTGATTAATGGATAAAAGTCATGGAGTAGGCATTTGTACAGGATGAGAACAATTATATTGTATGGTTTCTAATGTCAGTAATGTAGTAGAAATATTGCTCGTTGAAAAAAATAGAAATGGTATGTAGAAAAATATGTATTACTACTTAAGAAATGAATATAAGAGTGAAACGGTCACATCTGTGACTTGCAGGTTCTGGCCAGTTGGAATGAGATTGTGAGAGAATCACAAATTTTTAGTGATCCAATTACTTTTATTATAATACATTTGAATCTCTGTTTTCTAAAAAAAAACTGTCATTTGACTTAACTGCTGTGGATTTTTTTAACCATCCTCTCACTGATTTGATTAAATGAAGTCTCTCAGGAATGAGGGGGATGACAGAATATTCTTTTTCCTTACTTCAGTGCTGTTGTTCTTGATATATTTGGACACAATTTCAAGTATTAATTGATACGAACAATGTTTGGCAAATCTTCCAAACTTTTTTACATATATACGTATCTATATACACATATATGGGCATATAATATACATATAAATTGCTATGGAAGACAGTAATAATGTATATATTTCATGAATCACTGAATATGTACCCAAATGCCTTTAAATTCTGGAAAAATCAGTCCATCTGTAACCAAAAAAAAGAAAAATTTAAAAAAAAATATATATCTATATAAAAATGGTCAGTTGGATTTAGTGGCAAAGTAGGTGTTTACAGTCCTTGGTTTTAGCCATGTGTTGGCAGTTATTCTGTCATCTCAGGAAGTCAGGTACATTTAGGGTATAGTTTGACATTACAATTTGACTTGAATAGAGAACATTCAGGTTTCAGAGTATAAAAAAAACTCTTAGAACTCTTCTTGAAGATTTTGGCACCGGATAGGAAAGAAACCTTTCAAGGCTACTGTTACTTTCCGTGCTGTGGAACAGTAACCAAACTAGGTCCAGGAAAACAAGTCTCATGTTGTTCTGAACCTAACCATGACCCAAACGTGATAAGATCAGGTCTTAGAGCTGGAACATCTCTGAAATTGGAGCTGTCTAGTTAGAAGCATAATGTTGCGGCCAATTTTCTGCAGCTACATTCTCTCTTTCATGGTTCTACCTTAATTACAGGTTTGATGAGGTATTGTTGTTATGTTGTGGTAAGCTGGTTACCTGCTTTCACCATTTCATTTCGGGTGCCAAGCATAAAGGTTTCTTGCCAGCCAAATTATTAAGTCTTGAATGCACAGAATTTAAATTCTCAGATAGTTTTATTATATTTCCATTGAATATGCCTACATTTGACCATTTCTGTGTGGTCTACCCCAAAATAAATACATGTTTTTAAGGTGCTGTGTATGTGTGCAAGATCCACATGATTTACCCTGATATATAACTATGGTTTAGATTCCTCCAAATGTTTTCACTTAAATGAGAACTGTAATTATACCAATCAATAGACAGCCTTCAGTCATGCCTGAGGTGTGACAGAATTTAGTAACAATTTCTTGTTGTGTAAACGTTTGTCAGCGCTACCTAGAGAGATACCACAAATATTAAGGTGTCTTTTTTTTTTTTTTTTGCTTTTCCCCCTTGCTCTCACTTTCAAAATAGCTTGCATTTAAAAGCTAGTAGCAGCTTGCTTCCATTTGTTACCAAAATAACATGGTAGGAGCAATCAGTTTCAATTGCTGCTGATAATTATAAGGTGCAATAATTGAGAATATGGAGAAAAGGAGACTGTGAGCTACATTTGAACTCTGTACTTAAGCAATAAAAAATTTATCAAACTGCAAAAAATAAGTCATTTTAACGAGCACATTCCAGAGGTGCTGGATTTATGAGGAGACCCCAGGAAACTTTGATTGAAATTGCTGTCTCTGATTGTAGTTCTATATTTTATTGGTGCCATATTGTGAGCAGTGCTGCTGCCAAAGTGAATGGGAAAGCAGCATAACAGAGAGAGTTAACCCAGAAAGGTTACCTCTTTTTATAATATCCATGATGTATTGCATTAAAAATGCCTTGAAAGCCATCCTATTTGCAGTTTTCAGAAAACATTTTTCTTAAATTAAGTTACAATTTATCTGAACAGGGCAGAAAATATGAAAGCCCCTTGAAGACTTTAGTATTGATTTTTCTGAGTGTTTGCTAGCTCTTGTTTTCTCATTTGTGTGCTCTCTGATAGAAAGGCCTAGAGCTGCTCCTGAGCCACGGCTTTGGCTGCGTGAGAGCTGCAGCCATCGAGGCAGGGAATTTACTGTAGGAGTTTTAACTAAGAACTTTAGTTTGGGTTTTTAAAAGGGTTTGGCTCTCCGCTTCGTGAATTTCAGCAGTATTTAACTGACATAGAAAATTAAGACAATTTATTAATTATGAAAGGCTATTCCCAACTAACTGAACATTGCAGTAGCCATGTGAGGTGATTGACTTGAGTATTTTGAAAGTGTGAGTTCAAGGTCACTCTTTATGTGTGCGTGTTATAATAAGAGTGATCTCTTTGGCATTTTTATTCTGGAATTAGATGAAGACAAAAGTTTTAAAAATAATAACATGAAAGCACATTTGAAATGGACGGTGAAATGGACACACACAGTCGCAAACTCCTAAGCAACAATTAGGCATGCTACATAGTTGATGGCTTCTAACCATTCACTGCTGTCCTGTGCCAACTGCTTCTTTAAAACTTCATCCTTCCTCTCTCAAAATGGTCTGTTACTTTAGCCATAAAGCTGTTATACCATAGCTCCCCAATACCTTGTTATAAATGCTGACTGTATCTTTCAATTTATACTGCAGTGAAGTAAGCTTATGAAAATAGTTCTGAGGGATTAAGCTCTAAATACTATTTCTATGCAGTGGATTATTTTTTTTCCCCAAGCTCAACATTT
This sequence comes from Falco rusticolus, assembly GCF_015220075.1. Lineage (NCBI taxonomy): Eukaryota > Metazoa > Chordata > Aves > Falconiformes > Falconidae > Falco > Falco rusticolus. The sequence continues at coordinate 18,051,442 of NC_051201.1, forward strand.
TCATGTTGCTTAATGATAAGAAAAATGTTGTGACAAATGTATTGAAGCTTCGTTGGCTATTGAACATGTTATCTAGCATGCTTGACTAATAATTTTGAGAAAGGAATGACAGATATGATTCTGAGATGCATTCAGCTTTGGTCTAGATGGCGTTTGTGCCCATTATTTTACCTTACTTTACCTCAGTTTATGATTTGGTGAAATTGCAAGTATGTAAACAAATGAAATTGTTTATGAAGTGCTTTGGCAGCTTCTGACTTGAAATTCTTTCAGATGTTGTCTGGCTTTATATCAGTGTTGCTGCATTTTATTTTTTTTTTCTTCTATGCTTGTGTTTTTAGTAATGTTTTAGAAAGTAAAAAAAAATGATTGAGTGAAGATTAACTAAAACTCCCATTGCATGTACTCGAGAACTTCAGAAAAGCGTGAGTCCATTATAAAATTTGCCTTGATTTGCTTTTACTTTGTAGTTAATGTGAAGTTTTAATCTTACACTTGGTTATAAAAAATTCTTCATCTCATATGGCTTTTTTTTTTTTTTTTTTTACCTATTACATACTTCTGGATTTGGAGATGGTGATTGTACCAGATGGAGATTATAAAAAGTTTAAGCCTATTAAGATTGTACCAATGTGGGATATTGTTAAGTCTGTATTGTTAGAGCAGATTTTGTATTTTATGGTTCTCACCTTGTCTGTCGTCTTTGTGGTGTTTTTCCTTCTCTCTTTAAAGGTTCAGCCATGGAAGAAAGTAACGAACAAAAACTGAAGGGAAGAGACCCAGCTGTTTGGCACGTAGGCTTGAAGGTAGCGTGGGACATAGAGACACCTGGATTAGCAATACCACTTCACCAAGGAGACTTCTACTTGATGCTTGGTAATTTTCGAGGGCTAAGAAGGTGAATTTGCTGTTGAAAACAGAGAAAATGACACAATGTTAATTAAGACACCTTCCTTTCATTTAGGACTTTGCTTATTTAGGAAAACATGAGATCTGGCTAGAGTGTATAATAAATTCCTCCTACCCTGCCCTCTTCCAGTGTATTTTGGGGAACTTTTTTTCCCAATGTTTTGCTTCATGGCTAAGAAAGGCAATACTCCTTTTGAGCCTTTTCTGTCTGTGCAGTCAGAATTGCTAGTTCATGTCAGGCTCCAGGCCATAAGCAGGATTTCCCCAGATCTTGTGAGAAGCTGAGCTGTATCTGTCCCATCTGTGTATTTGTAGATGCTGGTTCCTTTTTCTATTCTTAATACAGTCTTCCTGAGAAACTGTGAGAATCTGTGTCTGTTCTGTTCAGCAACAAAAATAAATCCGGTTCCTGAGGTTGCATTACAGAGTGGCTATGTATTATGTGTGGTGACTGTAGCTGTCTTACAGCTTTCTAGTACCATGGTTCTTGAAGTTTCAACCATTATGACAATCTGTGGATGATCTGTTGGTCAACGATTTTAGACATAACGCTTCTCTCATTCTGCTACACTTTTTCTTGTATGTATTCAAACATAGGTTTTCTTCTACTAGTGGGATTATACTAAGATCATAATAAACAGAGCTGTCATACTCCAAGAGTGAGTCCCAATGCCTCAAGTGTAGAGGATTAAAAAAAGAAAATTAAATTCAGTTAATTTACTTGAGCAGCTGAGCTCACACACTTAAGGTTTTTCCATTGAAATAAATGAAGCAAGAATGGTGGCGAAGTTTTGTTAGCACAAAATCTGTTACTTTCTTTTTTGGCTTGTGTTTCTCTAGGTTATCATTTTTGTTTAAACAAATGTAGTTATAAATCGTATGACTCAAAACATGAACAGTGCTTCTGACAACATCATGTTTACCTGTTTTGTGACTTGGCTTGACAGACACAATCTTTGAAGAGTGAGAGCAGTTGCGGTGTTCCCTGTTTATGTGTTTGTGACTTGGAAGGTATCTTCCATGGAATGTCCCTAGTGTGACCTGTCAAGCTTCTGACTTGTTGGCCTGAACAGTCTTTTCACTTTTACCTTTCACTTTTATCTTCCAACAAATAGGAAAATGTAGAGGAATGAAGCTGTGTTAATTAGGATTGATAACATACAGCTGTGGGCTGGCTTCAGGGGCGGGGGTTGGCTGATGTAGATAAGGTGCAGCTGTGGCTGGTTCTGGTAAGTGGTTGGGCAGCCGAGGAAGAAGCAGAGAGAAGAGAGGGAGCACACACCCTGGGTGAGGAGAGACCAGGAGAAGGCAGCAGAGGGACTGGTGTGAAGAGTGTGTTGGTATGAGATGGTAAAAGACCTTGTTGCAGCTTAATAGTTTGGAGAGTGCTGCGACAGGAAAACAGTTTACTTCCTACAAGCAATACATTTGTGGGCAATCTTAAAAAACATATACCATTCCTTGTTCTTAGTTACCTCACCCGATCCTGTGCACTGCAATCAATCTTGTGTAAAAGAACGGGACTCTAAGTATGTCTGTGCTCTGAAGTATGTCCAGACGTGAACAGACCCAGTGTGACTATGTGAGGTCCTTTGGCACAGTGGTGTGGGTGCGCCTCCCTTTTCTGTATTTGTGAGGATATAGAGTAGCAGCTTGGGGGGGGAAACTGAGACATTTCTTATATGAAAGGGAAGCTTTAAGTGGCAGCTAAACATTCCTGGATAGGGAATTATTAATTAGGTTTTGTGGAATAGCTACTGAGGCCTTAGCTAAACTTCCTTTGCGATCTTTCCTGACTGGAAAGGTTGTGCATGCACAGCTTTCCTGGGCCACACATTCAGAAGGCAATTAATAAAAGAAGGGGTCTAACCAGTATTTTTACTGCAAAATACTGTACGTTGTCGTTGACTGGGTTACCAGATCATAAGGACTTTCTTTCATTCCCCGATGGAATTTATATACAGTAACTAAAGTACTATCAGGGATGCTATATGAAGGGTGGGTCAGAAAGCTATTTTATTAAACATCTATTTAACATACAACATCATGATCATGTTTAGATGGAAACAAAGGATATATTAAACATTCTTTTGAAGATGATGTGTAAATCACTTTCTTATTAATACTTCATGGAAAGCTACAGATTTGAGCTCTGTAGGCCAGGTGTTTGATAATTTCTTCTGCATTTCTGTAGCCTTTTTATATTTTTTTCCTCAAACACTTTAAAAAATAATTTTTATACAGTCTGGGAGAATATTCTCAAATTGGCCCTTTTATTGGGCTTTGAAGTACAGCAGAACTGGCTTTATAATTTTTACTTGACATGAAAGACTATATAAATGGGCATATACAGTTTTAGTGTATGTTTTTACTGTTCAGATTTTTTTGGAACTGACTTTTAAGAGGAGGCATCTTGAGGGTGCCATCTAAAAGATAAAATATGAAAATTCTCTATAGGAATCAACTTGACAATAAAGAAGCCAATTTTAGAGTGACTTATCTTGTCCATTTATGCATCATATGTTCCAGAACCTCATTTCAGTAAGCAGAGTCTTCTCGCTGGCCTTATTTTAAAAGCAATGGCAGCAGTATGCAAGGCATCTAGGAAACACAGCATTAAGAGTACTGCAGGTCATATTAGCTGCGAATGTACAGGGGCCAATTTGTAGGACTGTGTACTTTTTCTGACTACCATTGACTCGTCCAACTCTAGGGAAAAACTTTGCAACTTGTAGGTCTGTTCTTCCAGTTGTTGCAATGGTATAGTATTTACGGCTTTCTGTCAACTGGCATGTCGAATTAAGTTTGTTGCTTACAGTTAAAAAGTCAGGTCCTACCAATTCCTGTACCTGGAATACCCCAACTATTTCCTCTTATTATACACACAAATCTCAGATAAGAAAATGTGGTAACCTGATCTTTCTAATAGTAAATGCAATTACAGTAACTGGTAAATCCTGATCAATGGACATATCAGAGTAACCAAAAGAGCAGGGTGGTGTTTTAGCATTTTCAGTAGATATTTATTAATGCTTATGTTCCTCTCTTCCTTGGCTCTATGAAATGCTTTCCATTTTTTCTAGGTAGAATTTTAGTAAAGCGCAGCCTTAAAATATAAATCGACACCTGCATTCTCAGCAGTCCTCTTCAGATGAAATCATAAGCCAAAGCCATAATTTAAATGTATGTTAGTCCTAAACATGAGGTGATCAAATCCATTCTTCAAGTAAGCTATTACAATAATATAAATGTATTTTGTTTAAGCAAAATGGAACAAAATTCAAAATTACATTCAGTAAGACAGTTGGGGTTTGGGTTTTTTTTTTGTTGTTGTTGGTTTTGTTTCGATTCTTTTGGTTTTTTTAAGACTTACTTTTCCTAATATGAAGAAAAAAATCTGGTGAACGATGGGAGATCTGCTGCCTAAAAACTCAAATCTGAACTTTATATCACTCATGAAACGGAAACAGTTTAGCTCAATTTAGAATAATATATTGGTCTGCAGAGGAAGTGCATACTGAACCCTGCTGTCTCAAGTACACAGTCAAGGGGTGTCTAATATGAAACGTGTTGGGTGCATGCAATAAATCCAAAACGCGTGGAGGTGAGCAAAGGGCCCCATCTGCTCTGTCCTAGAGCATGCTTAACTAGGCTTGTCATGGTCTTACTATTAAATTGGAATCTTTCCCCTAATCTTTGAGTTAGACATGACCAGATTTGCAAGCAGATTTACAATTTTCCCTAATTTTCCTACCATGACTTCAAAACATACTCAACAAAAATACATTCTGGACTTTTTCAAAGGGAGATTTACTTTTCTGCAGCTGTTTCCCATAGATCAAGCTCTTGCTTGAAGGTTAGGGTTTTAAAACAGCATGAAGATGAACTTGGAATCTTATACCATTCCCCACCCCCAGCAAATTAGAGTTCAAGAAGCATCAAAAAATTATTTTCGTAACCAACCAGAAGTAGGGTGCACACATTGCAGAGGTTGGCTTGTGGTTAAAGATAAGTATTTAATGGAAACACTTCCACATGTATATAGTGGCTCATTAAACTATTTCTAGATATTTAATCTGCTTCTATTTCCACAAACTAACTTGAACCCTCTTTGCTCTCTAGCATCTTGAATGTGTTGGAGTTTTTTGACCTTTTTTTTTCCTTGAGTCCACATTTAATCCAAATGCTATATTCCTTGATTATTAAGACTTCGAACCCCTGAAACGCTTTTCTCGTTACCAAACTTTGATCATGAAGTTTGGCAAATCCCAGACATCTATCTTTCCTTTTCTTTCTTTTTTTTCCCTTTTTTTTTTTTTTTTTTTAGTTCAGCCTTTTAATTCATTCTGTGTTTTCTTTGTGCACGCTTTTCTTATTTAAAAACTAAAAATATTTGTTAATTAGGGACAGATCATCCCTCTAGCTTTCTGTTACAGAAGTAGTATTCCATGGACCCATAAGTTCTTGAGGAAGGAGACGTACCTTCCTGGTGCTTCTTGCTGACATACCTACAGTAAAATCAGTTTTGGTTTGGTTTTTTCCTGTTGAAGCATTGTGTGCGGTTGGATTCCAGTAGGCTTGGAAATGGTGGAAAAGCATTTTAGTGCTTTTGAAAATTGCATTGTAATACAGTTAAAAAGAGAAAATTCTTTATTTTTTTAGGGTACTTAAAAAAAATAGCACAAGTTCATTTCACTTTTGTAGGCATTTGTGATGTTTGGAGTATCAAAGCTTTTGCCAGTGCTGTAAACCCCACTGTTCCTTTTATCTGCTTCATGAAATAGATGACAAAAAGACAACTATCTAAAAAGTTCAGGAAGACCACCTGAAGATGGGAAAGGTGCTATAACCCCCTGTTGCTAAGTCTGAGAGCATTTCCCGTTGTGGTTTTTGTTTTCCTGGGAACTACTTTGCCTAGAAGCACTAAGTTTTGGGCCTTTAGACCCTCCTACTCCTTTCAGTAAGGACAGGCTAAGAATTAACTTAGTTTTTCTCCACCTTGTATTTGTTACATCTTAATAGTCTGCAGCGCCATGTGTATGCAGTCATTGTTTCTCTCGAGTGCTTTGGCTTCTCACCTCACCGGTGCTCTGATAATTAGTTTATTAAATTAGTTAAGTATATGTTCAAAATTTAAGTGTATATACATGTACGTATCCATTAGCCCTTTTGACAAAGGCTGTACACGCACAGTGCTTTCAGTGTTTGTGCCATTTGTGCCTAGGCAATTCAGCTGTCTAGAAGAAATCATACAGTGAGGTGTGGACAGAGCGGGGCAGGGATGAAGAACAACAGGATCAGAGAGAATAGAGAGGAACTTGCAGTAGTTTTAAGCAGTGGAGAGGACCGGGCTAAGATTCTGTGCTGGGAGGATGTATTTGAGAAAAGAGCAGGATGGCAGAAATCTGTACAGGGGAGGGACAGAAAGGTCTATGACGTGAACTTGCTCCCACAATTTGAAATAGAATTTGCAGCATCTGAATTCCAAAATGTATCAATTGTCTGTAAATAGCAGGAAAATCACCGAGAAGCTTGCCTGGTAAGGCAGCCCACATAGAGAACAGACTGCATCTGACAATAGAAGCGTGCTCGGGTGATAAAACAGTAGCATTAGGTTTAGGGGCTGTAATTCTGCTTCTTTCAGAATTTCATTGCAAACTTTGGTAAGTCCCCTAAGCTCCCTTACTCATACGTTTTTCTGTGTCGGTTACCAACTGTACGGAGGCCTTGCATGGATAAATGTGTTAAAGCACCAAGGACCTTAGATGGTTTTGTATTGCTTGGGTTTTGGTGGTTTATATTTTTTCTTTTTCCTACAGGTGTGAGGAATAAACATCCATATTAAATAAAACCTCCATTTTACAACTGTTTCATACAGGTCTGAAGTTTCTGTAGTTGGAAATTCTCTGTCCAATAATGGTATGCATTTGCAACTAATCAGATCATCTGCAAAACATTCTTTTGACTTACTAGTACTTCATCTGTAAAGTCAAAATCTGACCTCCACATCATTTAAACAGACTTCAAGTTGATAACTTTGTTTTCCAAGGTGGTTTTGACCACCTGTACACTATCATACATGTGATTAATTTCTTTTAATAAATCTTGCCTTGGCTATAGTAGCCCTATAATAGGATCGGGCCGTAAGGTGGCAGATGATTCATTGGGAAGTGGCAGGCAGAAACTAGTAGAAATAAAAGAATAAAACAATCCATTTAAAAGAAGTATGAATTTTTGCCATATGAACCTATGCAGGAAATAGTCTCCTAGTTTCTTAGGTGCTCCACCTCAGACAGAAAAATGAAGTTATTTTTTCCAGCATTCAAACACCAAGCATGTGTTGCCCACCGAGTTGTGTTCCTTTAAATGCAAACAAGCCCTTTGTGATATTGTCAGGGTTTTGAGGAAACTGATGTAGGCATTCCGCTGCCTGAAGCGCAGGTTATCATCCTCACTTGCACGGTGACTGGTGGCACAATGGAATCCTGTTCATACGGGTAAATATGAATAGCTTCAATGTGTGTGATCAGACTTTGATTGAGAAAATTCTTTGATCGGGATAGCCACTCTAGCATGTACTGGACTTCATTATTTTTTCTTGATTGTTTTCTAGAATTACTGTTTTAAATTTGGATAATTAGTAGCGTTTTAAAATTTATAAACAAGTGAAAGGCCTGATCAGACTTCAGAAAAATAGTCTGCATGTGATAGCATTTTTCATAGACGTGGGACAGCTTTGGGAGAGGAACATCTAAGCAGAAGACTGTAGTCCAATTCTCAAAACTTCTTTCTTATCTAGCTGTTAGTTGGCATCTCAGAGGCATCCATATGGAAGGCGAGACTGTTTTAAGAAGGGAACGTGTGACGGTTATTGAAACTGTGCTAAATACATTGCAAATTTGGTGTTGATGGTGATTTAAAATAAAATAAATTAAAAAAAAAAGGTAATTTCTCATATGCATTATACAGTTCACCTAAGTTTTGCATGGTTTTGTTTTTTGTAGTAGATATTGAAACGGGATGCCCCTGCCATCATTGTCCTGAATTTGTGGCAAGATAAGGGGCCGCAGTTTGGTGGCAGTAAGATGCTGTGTTGGCTTTTGCCTCACCACAAATTCAGGAGAACTGTCTGACAATTAACTTGCCAAAGCAGGACTGATATGTATATTCCAACTTTTATATGCATGTATTTTATGTGATGCATGATACTGGAGGCTGTGTTTCGGTTTTCCAAACCTCACCAGTCAGTGTTTATGCATGTAGATCTGATGTTAACTCCGTATGTATTTTTACCTAAAACTGCGAGAGCACTATGGTAGTTTTGACATGGGTGTCCAAGGGGGGTAACAGTTCTGGTTTGGCTCTAAAACCAGCATGGGAATCAGGATGTAACGTTCTGTATCTGATTAAAAGCTTTTGCTGCCAAATGTACAATGGCCAATTTAACAAGGAGTGCTTTTTCTTTTTGATTAATATAGTTTTAGAAGAAAAAGTAAAGCAAATCTTTACTGTAATCTCTTAAGACCTAGAATGTATTTTTCAAATATCCTTTGAGACTTCCAATCCAGAAGCTGCAACTATTTTTGTACAATTACAGTTTTAGATGAATTATAAACTCATAAATTAAAATTACAGGCTTCTTTCTAAGACTCATAAAGGATTAAAGATAGTTGGAAGCAATTTCAAGAGGGAGCCCTACAACGAAGGATTTGCCAAGGGTTTGAATAAAGGTGCAAATCAAAATGTAATACTTGTGATGCTGTGGTTGCTACATAAAACACACCACAGTGAACGGGCACTGAATGGAGTGGTGGAAGTGTTTAGATTTGTTTTCTGTCGCAATTCTTCTTGAAAGTAATTGTGATATTTAAATATTGCAATGTCCAGAGATAATACAGTTCTGTCGCCCTTGCAAGGCTTGGGTCTATGTAAAGGTGAAGGCTTTAGAGTATCTCTTCCTTCAGTAATAAAGAGAATACCATTAAACCCCACACACTGTGTTCTTTTCAGTCTGATAATCTTATTATGGTCAGAAGAGCATTTTCAAAAGTTAGTAGGGATTTGGGATATCAGGTTTCAGGTATGCAAATATTGATCTGTTAAAGAGAAATTGAATTTACGTGATGAGAAATTATGTAGCTTCATCCTTCCATCATGTCATACTAAGATGACTGAAACTAAATTCCCTGAAGGAATGGATACTGTTGAAAACACAGGCTCCAACTTAACTAGCATCTTGTAAGTGTCTATTCCTGTTCTTTTCTAATTTTGTATAGGATTGTTTTTTGCTTGGTGACACTTTAGGTCACCTGTTTTGTGGGGTTTTTTAGTCTCTTTCTACTGATTTACAAAAATCTAACCCAGGGATGATTTTACAGAAATTTTTGGTAGATTTTCCTGAATGTCTTGTTAAGGTTGAGAGGGCAGCAAAATCGTAGCACCAAAACTGTTTGAATCGAAAGCTTCATGATTGGTTTTCAGTGTGAGTGCTGATACTAGATTTAGTCTGAAATTTTCCAGAGGAATATAGTTCCTCTTAAAAGTGCAGAATTCAAGCATTCTTCAGTTACGGTAATTTTGACAAAACTCCGATGGCAACCAAATAGGTTCCATCTATAAGGTTTGTGGCATTGTTGGTTTGCCAGCTTGTGAACCCAAGTCCATGACAGCTCACTGGCAGTCTGCAAGAAAGTCACTTATGAAAAGTTTGGAGACAAGTCTTTGAGCAGATTGTGCTTTCTGGGTTCCCAGTCCCTTGGCTCTGAGCTGAAGGGAGAACTTCAGATAAGTTTCAGATAAAAAGATGAAATAACATCTTTGGGTTTTTTTCTTTCTCTTTCTTTATTTCTGTTCCCTCCCCACCCCACCCCCCACCCCACCCCCATGTCAGTATTGTTCAGGGCTTTTTGAGAAAAGAGTTTGTAATTTCTGAGTAGTTTGTTGTTTAAAGTGATCTTCAACTTTGGAAAGTATTGATTTGTTTAGTTGAACTATTCCCATAAGAGGTGGGAAAATGCCACTTCTAAACTGTGTAAACTGGGAGGAAACTAATATGAATAGACATCTTTGTAACGCCAGGACAGTGAGTAATTATGCTCTGCTAAACATTGCAGCGCTATGAGGGTAGTACTGACTGAATTCTCTATATTTTTCCTTTAAATGCTTAATGTCGTGTTTTTAATTCATATTCAGCCAGAATAAGTTTTATTAAGTATAATTTTCCCATGTACTTAAGGTTTTCAAATCTGTCCCTAGATGATCTCAATATGACACATCAGCACTGTGTTCTGGCTGGGTTTTCACCTCGGTTCAGCTCTACTCACAGAGTAGCAGATGTAAGTATGAGAAATGCTTTGCTGTTTGGTCATTGTTAAAACTAATATTCTGGTACTGCATCGTGTTGTCTTATCCGAACTGTGATTCACAATATCTTATGACTAAAACGGTTTTCTTGAACAGCTCCTGCTTGTTTATTTTTGGATTGGGTTACACTTGTTTCTGTATTGGTAGCTTGCCTAAACTCAGGCATGCAAGATACGAATTGAGAATCCACTACACCACACGTTGTGAATTACTGATGAAATGTAGAAACAACTGGTTTTTTGCCTGAAATGTTTTAAAACTTCTTTGCTGTGTTCATATCCTGGTCCTAGTCAGAAGGCAGCATTCGTGGTGAGAAAGAAACACTCAAAACACATCAGCAGTGTGCACTGCCGACAATGGCCTTCAGGAGGTCAGCACAGCTAAGAGCAGTCATGACTCTGCTTTACGCTGGATCCTCCTGAGCATCTGAGGATCGAAGAAACAGAAGAGTGATACAGAGTCCCTTGTCTCAGAGTCATGCTGAGATAACAAGGCTTCAGCCTGAAATTCTCAAGTGCTAAGACACGTTTTGGGGTGGTCTTTTGGTTTTGTTTTTTTGGGGGGTTCTTTGGGTTTCTTTACTAAAGCTCTCCTCCCTATTCCTTTCCGTGGTGTTAGCAGTAATTTTGTTTATGTAGTGTTCTAATGGGAAGACATACAGAAAAATAAAAAGACTGTATTTTAAAAAGGTACTTAAAAAAATTACGATCACCACTTTCTTCTCTCAGCAAGGCAAAATATACCCTATTGAAACAACAGAGATACATGTATCTAGGGACTTCTTTTTCCCCCGTTGCTCTTTCTAATTTGCACAGGAATGGCAATAAAGCAATAGCACCAAACATGGACATACACACACAAATAAGTTGTAATACGAAAAAAGTGCCTTTATTTCCCCAAAAAATACACACTCTGCCTGTATGAACTGGGTTTTGACATAAAGTTGAAGCACGCTGTACATTTTACAACAAATAATTCTGTGGGTTTTGTTTCATTTTAAGAGTCGTCTGACCTGCTGCTCTCGTCTGTGTGTTTACTTCTGCAGGAAAATGCAAACTTATTTCACACACTTCTCTGTTAAGTGATTGTGCTTTGTTTTTATAAACTGTTATGATATCAAGTTGTATAGTATGGATTTTATTTTTTCCCCCCAATAATGCGAGGCCAGGGGGTCCTTATTCAAGATTATTCCTGGAAATTTAACTCAAGGTACAGATATTTAACTGAAAATAATTAAAATATGCTGATGTCATTGTTCTTTTGTTTCAGAAGGGTTTTTACAGATTTCCTTCTAATTTTGAAGGAAATTTAATGAAAACAAAACAAAAGGAACAGAAGTGCAAAATCGTTTTGTTCATTCTCCATACTGTGAGAATCCATACTGTCTTGGACTGGATATGGAACTCCATTCTAGTGTTACTAGGAACCCACACAACTGATTCTGAAATAATGTCAAAAACTGGCTGGGAAGCAAGGGAGGGCATGGCTGTGGTTTTGTATGCTGTATTTGTAAATCTAAAAGAAATTCTTTTCTTTCTCCTTTCAGTCTATGCTGTACTAGTGGGCTAGATGTTTGATGATTAGACTTTTGCATATGTTATATTGATAACCATGCAGACAATGCAGAAGCATTATGCTTTTGTTTAAAAGACTATGAAATAAAGTTGTAGAAATACATCCGTTCTACTCCTTCACTTCGATTATTTCAGAAGCAAGTAGTTCAGTATATTTGAGAAATACATATGTTTTGAAGTGGCTACATATAAATTTTTTGTTGTATCTTTATAGTGTTCAAGAGGAACATTGGAATACATATTTGGACAATGTGAACTGGCACTCCAGAATTTACAGACTGATTCTGATTCAGTGGCTTTATCTTTGAAATCACTGGAAACTGCAGTTGTAAAGCAAGTAGAAGAAATACATAATGAGGTGAGATGATGGGCACTGAAAATGTTTCAGCCAGGTTTGGGGAGGTGCCGTCTGCTTGTGGAGTTAATGGCAATTAAGTGTGTTTGGCTGCTCACAAGGCATTGCTCTGTACAAGTTTGAAGTGTGTTTTTTATTACTTTTTTGCTTGGCTACAGTAATTGGGATCAACATGGATTGATTCTTTCATTTCCCGTGAAGTTTTCTTTTTTCTTTTTTAAGATCCCTCTGCTGGTAGAGTAAAAGAGTAGTTGCAGCCGTATTATACCATATCTGATAGTGTAGTGGACAAACCAAACTAGTGCTGCTTTAAAAAAAAAGGGAGAGAGAAAAAACGTTAGAGGGAAAGAGCAGGTAAAATTTGTCAGTTGTATGCCAGGTGTTGAACCAGTGTTTTAAGAATGTCAGGTGTGACACAGTTTTATGTGCTTTAAAGTATATTCTAAAGAAAATACAGTGGAAATAATTGTGAGGAACACACTTAAGCAGGTTGTCCTGTGCTACGACATATGCATGTGTAACAACACGCTTTCACAGGATGCCAGTGAAGCTGGCAGCACTTCCTTGCTTGAAGTATAGGTCTGGAGTCTTAACACACACACTGATTTGACAAATTAAATTAAAATATTGGACAATATTTAGGGAAACTATGGGAAGAAGTAGTTTCTCCTGTGTTATAAAAGTAGGGAGTATCACAAAAATTGTAATTTGCCTTTTTCTCTGTTAGTGGATAGTCACAAATGTGACACAGTGGACTGGGTCTTCTTACAAGGGTTGTGTTTCTGAAGGTGGTAAATTTAGTACTTTTTTTTTCTCTCTTTATTTTTCTGAAGTTACAGAAAATGTAGTCAAGGCTACATAGAGTTTAAAATCACAGATTGTTTAGCTGCTCTGGAAAGCTGTCCTCTACCTGGAAAAAAAAAACCCTTTCAGCTGTTCCTAACTGTAAACCACCAATGATAATCTCCTTTAAAACAGCTATAGCGACCACAATACAAACTTCTGAACCACTTTTTACTTAAACATCAGTTTTTACAGCACTCCTGTATTCAGACAATTTGAAGGAGATGTGCTGTATTTCTGCTAAGTGTGATCACTTTTAGAAGCCATATAGTACATAAGTATTTTTAATTATCAGCTGTTTAAATTGCTATCTGCTGAGGAATGCAATATTGTGTGTTGTTTCTAAAACTTCATAGAACACATTTTTGCCTGTATTGTGTTTACAGTTGGTAAATTGAGTGTAGTGATGGCAAAAGATTTGCACCCTTGACTTCTAGCAAAACAGCTCCTAGAGCAATTTAAAGAAGTCTGATGCATGCAGGGGTTTACAAAACATTAATCAGGCTTAGTCCATAAAACTACACGCATATGTGGTTTGCCCAGCTAGGGCCACATGCACAGCTGGTGTAAATTTGCACGGGTCCTTGAACATCAAAGACGTGTGCCGTTTACATCAGGTGAGAGACTAGCCCCTGGTGTTTGCAGTCACCTGAGTAATTTTGCTGTGTGACATACAGGGATGTTTCCTGTTACGCACATGGGATGTACTCCAACAGAACTCATTGTTTAACTTGTACATATTGCACACTGGACTTCTGAGACACATTGGATCTAGATTTCATTTGAAAAGAGGCTACCCACTCACCTTTTGCTGTTGTTGTTGGAGGTTTTTTGTTTGTATTGTTTGGGTTTGTGGGTTTTGGGTTTTTAATGCCAAGGTCACCTCTTCACTTGAAGGATAGATTCTGTGTTAAATTGCTACTTAAATTTCATTTGTTTGTTGCACAAGTAGACAAAATTACTAGTGGCTTATCATTGTGGTAAAATGCACATTTATTTTTTGAACTTCACTGAAGTGAAAACTTTCAGATCTGCTAGGCTGATGCAACTTTTTTTTTTCATGTAAGAGCTTTTTACCTTCTTTTTTTCACTGTATGATAAATCTTTGTATTTGCAGGCACTAATACAGGTTTTAGGTTCTCAAGCAGGTGAAGAACAAGACCATGTTTTATTTCTTTCAAGAATCAAACTGTTTACTGATGAAAATGAGTCTTCCTTTTGGTCAGTGTGGTCAGGATTTGGTCAATGGTTGTTTGGCTCTTTTTCCTTAGTTTCTTAGCATTTTTAAATACTGAACACAAAATTGCAGAAAAAGCCAAACAGAATTAATGAAGAACGGCCACTAAATTTTGCCTGTGTATTTCTGTCTGATCTACAGCTTTCTGTGCTGGTTCTAAACATCTTTGTAATTTTTTTTCTATTCCTCTGGACCAGAGATCATCAGCTTGAAATTAGGAAATATTCCTGTCTCTAGAGATGGTGATACAGTTATATTTTATTTTCAAATATAACTGTAACTGAAGTTCTTCACAGGGTTTAACTCAGATAACTCGGTGCAGCCATTGTTCGTGATTCTTGATCTTCCTGAAATCATTGACCAAACCAGAACCATCACAGTACCATCACCCCATGTGTAACTAAGCTAAAAATATAGTAGTTTAGCACAGATTCAGTCTGTGCTGGAATTAACTGCTCTGCCAAATGAGGTCTGGATGAATTACCTGTGTCTGCTGGAGGGAAAAAGCCCAAGAGCAAGTCTGAAAGAATGAGGTATGATTCTGTGCATTCGCTTTTGTATTCCTGGGCAGGGAAATTGACTTGCAGGGCTGATAAAGTAGGTTTGAACTGAAGATCTGAAGCATAGGTGTAGACAGTTTTTTCCATTTTTGTGGTGGGCAGAGAAACCTCTAAAAGAGGTATGGGTGAGTATCTGGGGGCTGCCTTTACTGATGTTAGATTTCCCAGAGTTCATTTGTCAGAGCCCCGTCTTGGATGTCTTGACAGAAGTATTCCTGTCAAAAAAGTAAGATGCTAATCCGAGGAGCTTTTTACCTTGCTGCCCACTAGAGATGCTGGAAGTTTAATATTTCTTTAGCCTTGGCTTTGTTGTCATGGTCTCCCTCCCGAAAAACAGCCTTCAAAGGAATGTCTGAGTAATTGCGAGGTATGTGCTGTTTGTTAGATGTGTGAGTCACTTCACTCCCAGTATGTACTTTGTAGTTGTAAGTAAAGATAACCTTAATTAAGGGTGTTCACGTGCTGCTTGTCTGAGTAGCTTATGGGCCTGAAGTCTGAAGGAATACTTCAGTGGCAGGGATCTGGTGAACGGTGTAGCAGGGTGAACAGACGTAATTACCTGGGCAGCTGTCAAGTACAATAGCCTAACAATGCGCGCACAGTCTTGGAGACTGAAGTCACCCCTTTAAGCAGTCCCATTGCTGTTTGGCCAGTAATAATTTATCCTGAAATAAATGATCTCGCAGAGCTCACTGCATGTGAACCTCTTGCCCCTACTGAATCACAGTTGGCTTTCCAAAATATATACAGCTGCTGGGTATGTCCAAACAGAGCTGCAGGGGACCTGGGGAAACCCTTTGGCAAATAAATGCTTTTTCAAGTAATAAACCACTGCTGGACAGACAATGTAAATGCTTATATGTTTAAAAATAAATTCCAGAAAAGATCATTGCCAGTCTATTCTTCACATTGCAAAGAAAATTTGTTTTGCTTGCTCTGAGTAATGCAGAACCTGGTAATAGTTCATGTTGTATGAGGTAGCTTCAAGGCTTCTTTATTTGCCAACACCAAACTAATAATCCAGTGTTCTCTATGAAGTAAAATGCTAGAGAAAATGGTTTTTTAGCATCTGGGGATTGTATTGAAAATGTAGCAGGTTTCAAAGTACTGAAGTTGGAAAAGGTAGGGGTCTGTTCTCATCACGGTTTTGCTCAGCTGTGATTATCAAATGCTGATTACTGTGATTAAAACTTGAGACTGAATTGGTTGCTCTGTTGCTTGTGAGGTACACTCACTTTTGCCTACAGCCGATCTGGGGGTTTGGCAGCAGTAGATGAATTTTGTGGTGAATGCACAAGGATGTAGCAAAGCCTGGGCTAGCTGTGTTGAAGGTACGCCGGTGTTAGACACTAAGGTCACTGCTGAGAAAGGGTAGTGGTACATGCCGCCAAAGGAAGGTTAATGCGTTTTAGCACATCACAGTGAGCTGACAGCACGGTTGATGGCTGGCTAGTAAGGCAGAGAGAAAATATAGATCACCTACATGTGTGGCATTTAATAACCAATACTTTTAAATAATTGACTGAGGAGCACTGCCTCACAAAATGTCAAATGCTACTGTTGGCTTTTTACTACCCAGTATTGACTATATCCCAAAACTGGCTTTTAATCATCGTTTAAAGGACAACTTGAAAATACGTTGAGGTTAGACGTGTGAGGCCTGATTCTGAGCTTACTTGCACAGATGGAAGTCATATTGATTAGGAGAAGAAAATTGGTCCTCAAATAGCGTACATATTTTTACATGTAAATATGTTTAAGCTTTGCCCTGTTCAGTCACGTGAAATGCTTCCCAATGATACCTAAAGTTAGCTCTGATACATGGGAGTCTCCAAATTAAAACACCTTGACAAAAGCCTTGGCAAGAGCTGTTAACCTGAGAGTTTTGTCACAGAACACGAATGTTCTGGAACTTCAGTTCCACCAAGGCCAGAGTTGAGCTTTTTATTTTTCTGCAGTATTTACTGTTGCGGGTTTTTTTCTGCGGTGCAGCTCCTGGTGTTTGTGGAAGGAGGCAGGCCCATAGGAGTGCCTTCCTGCTGCCGGGAAGGGTGGTACTGAATGAAAGCAAAAGGATGTATAGCGTTTAAAACAACTTGGAAAGCAGATAGCATATGTTCTTGTTAAAATATGTCCTTGGTAATGGCTGTGATGTGAAAGGTGTTCATGTGTTAAAAATGTCAGACTTAGTATAACTGGAATCTTTGGAGATTTTTAGCAACTCTAAGTATTTATGCTTGCATATATCTAAAACAAAGATAGAGTGATAGAGAAATCATGTCCACATTGCCTCATGAAGATGATTTTTTTTTTCCTGAATCAACAGTTACCTGTTCAGAGGTGACAGTTCAGACCAGTCACTTGTCAAGCAGCTTGATGGCTAAGCTGGTGGGTGAAACATTGGTTTCCTCCCCAGCCCCCATTTTGTTAACTCAGTTTAGAGCTAAATGGAGACATTGAGATGTATGGACCCAAGTTTGCTAGTAAATGGTAGTCCGCATCATTAGACAGCTGCATGTTGCAATTTGGTACACTGACCTCTGATGAGACTAGCTAATCCTGCAGAAAATTAACTAGCCTGTTGCTAAACTTTACCTCTTATACTTAAAAAACAGGTCTTCTGTGTCAGGTTGTGTATTCTATATAGATCAATATACAGTTAAAATTTGGCCAAGATGTGCCAGACTTGAATTAGACTGAAATTACGTAGATTAATGTAGCAAATCAATATGACTAGTCAAAAATTCACTGGAATGGATTCTTGTCATGATGAGCCAGCCATATTGTAACATATATTTTTTTAAGAATTAAAACAATTTTCATTGATTAATGGCCTCGTGATTCATTTCATGAAACATGCTTGCCAGACACCATGTGTTATAGACCTTTCGTGGTAGAGGCCAGCAAAACCAAAAAGCGAGGGGAGAAAAAAGTATCGAGTGCTTAAAACTGTAGTTGAACCCTTGATGTGCTCCACCTTCCCAAACTCTGTATACTGATTTTTTTGTTTGTTTGTTTTTTAACAAACCGTAACTTGATTCTTCATTCCTCCTTAAGACTGTAGAGGAAGCAAACTTCCCTTCAGCTTTTTTGAAGAAGGATGTCCTCAAACTTCTGTGCTAAAAAGTTACTAGGCCAGCAGTCAGGGTTTTTTTAAAATACCTTTAAGATCAGTGTCTGCCAACTGATCATGTTATATTTTACCAAAAGAGTTGATTTAGTATTTTTTTTTCCACACTGCAAATATAAGTATCTTTTATTGTAATCTTTAACCTACTTTGACCAAATATTTGGCTAATGTTAACTGGAGCATTTCAGAGTTCTGTAGCCATTCTGATCACCCTTGCAGGAAAGAAAGCCTTGGGTGACAGCTTTGGGCAGTTTTCTTTATTCTTTCACCTTGGCAGGTTGTCTTTGTTTGCATCCTCTGAGCTGAGCAGGGATAAACAAAAACTTCTTTGTGGTACAAATAATGATTAAAGCAGCTTTGAACTCTGTGTGAAACATAACTACCACAAGAAAGATAACTACAGAATGCTAAAGAGCAGAGCTATGGATTACTATTAAAGGAAGAAAAGGCTCAGTGGAAATTAGGATGAATAGAATCATTTTGCTTAAGGAATATTTGATGAGTTAGATATTTATGTTTGTGTCTTAAAGCTGATCGGCCCATCCATACATTATTTTTTTTAAAAAATCCCCAACTAGTGAAGCATTATATCATTTGCTGTGTTTCATATTTTGAACACCAGTACTAGCTTGCTCTGCATGGAATTTTTGTTGCTTCAGTGGGGCGTTTGTTTTCCTTGAAAAACACAGTTCCCACACAAGCTTTGTCCTAGAGAAACCTGTTGTGTCTGGTGCCCCAGCAAGCTGAAACCCACTTTTTGGTGCCAGGTGAGTGTACACACATGCACTGTGCTACCCTGGGAGCAACCAGGCTTCCTCATCCTGCTGCTGCCCCATCCCTCCCACTTCACTAGGCTGCTTTCCGGCCACTGGATGACCACAAGTTTTTCAATCTTTGATATAGCTGAAACATCTTGAAACCTGCAACGTTAATCAAAATAAGCCAGAGTTGGTTCTCATGTGACTGCATTGCAAGTGAGCCCAAGCGTTTAGCATTCATTGCGTGTGCACCGCATCTGAAGAAAAGAGTTGGGTTTTGCACCTCTCTGGGTTTGAAGGGAGTCACTCAGGTCACAAATTCATGTGGAAAAGAAATAAAATGAACAGCTGGGTGTAAGGGTGCACATAGAAATGAGTCCTTTGGTAACCTTCTCCTTTTCTGTGGGACTGTCCAGGCAGAGCTGGATTCATGTGTTGCCCCCTTCCTGCCCCAAATAACAAACACAGATGTTTATGCTACTGTATCTTTTTATGTTTTTGTGTTAAAACCCATATGTTTTTATCTTGCAGGTTGAATTTGAGTGGCTTAGGCAGTTTTGGTTTCAAGGCAAGCGATATTTGAAGTGCACTGATTGGTGGCTTAAGCCTATAGCTAAACTGGAAGAATTTTGGAGAAAAATGGAGATTATGGTAAGTACTAGTTCTGTAGTCTAAAGCCTCTAGAGCTTAATTCTGAGAGCACTCACAATTATGTTTGTTTTTAATTGTACTGTTGTAACGGGTTTTAAACTTTATTCAGAACATATGAAAAGTAGAATCAATGTCAGCCTTCCACTGTCTCCTCTTATTTTTCTCCCCCAGTAGCCAGAAGAAATGTGAGCAAAATGAGATCCAAAACCCCCAGATCTTAATTATTTCCTGACTTTGCTTGGTTTTAAAGTTTGACAGCCTCATAAGAAGACAGTTGTATATTACATCACACAAATTGGTACATGAAACTGTGCATTATCAGCTTTTTCATACCACACTGAAAGACAACTCTGCCAGTGCTGACAATGGTGAGTGCTTCTGAGGGAAGCTGAGAATAAAATTGATGGTCTGGAGGTATAGCTATCTGTCTGTAGTCCACGGGCACACTTACACCGTAGCTAGAACTGACAAGAGGAGAAGAGTTTCTTAAGGAATTCTAGTAGTGGTGGTTCCTGTGTGCTTGAAAGTACATCCCGGCTCTCCTTGAAAACGGATTCAAGTGCCGTTAGCCTGCTTGCTCTTGCTGGCCAGTGGAGAGTCCCTTGGGAGGCTTTGCTAGTGGAGGTGTTCGATACGATTGCCAGCGTGCCTGCTTCTAGATTTGTACACAGAAGGAGCTATATTGACAAACCTGTCTTGCTCATATCCGTACGTCTGCATTAGAAGCTGCTTCTCGGCCATTTCTGCTGGTTACAGCATAAGCCTCATTTTTCCTGTAGCTGACTTCGAAAAGTTTGTGATGTAGCTGAGGATGCTGGACATGATTTGGGGTAGAGCTGGTTTTGAATCTCTGGAGGTACGGTGCAACATGAATATGCTCTTGAATTGTGAGGGAAGTGTGGGGAGTCACTAACCTGCTCAAACGTATGGTACGATTTTCCCAGGAATGGCAGGTTTCAGACTTGGAAAATAAGCGTGGAAAAGTGGAACTGTCGTTTGTGAAATCAGTTTGCTGCAAGGAATCAGTGAACGTTAAACTTTCTTACAAACAGAGAAATTATTTATAACTTGTTTATGTGGGGGTTTTCCCTCATTTTTGTGTTCTTAAGTGCTCACATTCTTGAGTCGCTGTGATAATTTTAAAAAAATCCTTTGGTTTGTTTTTCTTGCAAATGACAACTTACTCGCTCGTAACACAGGCTTAGATGAGGTAGAGACAAGAATGTTTGATTGTTATTTTATATCCATTGTGTGTTGAGAACATGGAAAAACAGCAAACTCAGGAATTCTCAAGGGCTAGGTTTTCTGCAATTGGTGTGACATTACCATGTGTCTCTAATTAGAAACACGGTGGCGTCAGTGTATCTCCTTTCAACAGGCCTCAGGATGATATTTATCAGCAAACTGAAGGTTGGCCAAGACAGAAGCTGCTTCTAATTTAAATTTTAAAAATCGCTTTAATGTTTTATGACTTATAACATATTAATCACAATTAATTTCAGCTATGGAAGGAGACAGAAGAGAATGTTAATTGAGAATGTCTGTTTTGTTGAGTCTCTAAGTAAATTTGATGCTTGCTGTGTTTGGGATTCGGAGGTAGGGTGGGTTTGGGTTGGGTTTAACCTACATTTTGTCCCGTGGTGTTTCACAAGGGGACAGTAGGGGGCAATGTTGAGCCGCGGTTTTCATGCAACAACAGGCACTGACTTAATAAAAATACATAGAAATGTAGCATTAACATCAAGAATTATCCCTGTTGCTTCAAGTTAGCTGTAATCTCTAAGATTCCATAACACAGGAAATCAATTGTGGGTTAACAAATTCAACAGCAATTTAACATAAAAAGTGCAGTGTTTTGGTGCATGCTTAGCTTCCACAGCATTAAGTTAAATCAAAAAGGTATTTCTGAAGGTACCCAGTAGTCTACAGTTGATGGTTTTTTCTCCAAATTTGTAATTTTAGCTGGATGATTCTTTTAAAAAAACACCCACATTCCAAAATGCTAATAGTAAAAATGTCTTGGAGTTGTTGGTCTTGTCTTGGAGGGTCCAGAGTGGTACAAATGTCAGTCTTGGGGTCCCTGCATGCCCCCCCTTCACTTCCCACCGCCCTTGCCCTTGTTTAGTAAAGCCCTATAAAGAAGGAAATAAATTTTCCAAAGTAATTTTAGATTCTGCTAATTGTAATTACTCCAGTGTCACAGCAGAGTATGATACTGTAGGAAGTTTAACCCAGTGTCTTCAAACCTTTGGGCTTTATTTAATATTTTCTGTACATCACAGCAAGCACACAATTTTATCATAATGTTTATTCCTGGCATTTCTTTCCCTGAGGATAGTTTTACTTAGAGCTCACTCTTGTGATGTAAATGTTAAACCTTTCATTTGAATGACATTCTGATAAAACATCACTTTTCCCACAATATTACCTCATGAATTTATGAGCCATTAAATCCAAAGCAGTTTAACCAATCTTCTTCTCTTTTTCCCCCTCCCTTGAAAATATGAAGGCTATTCAAATGTTTGAGGTATTTTTTTTAAAAGTCATCCAAGATTAACACGTTATCGTCTGCAGCATCAGGATAGATGCTTGCTGAATTCAAAGGGAGAGTTACCATTTGAAAAAAGACTGTACAAGCTTTGCTTTCTGGGTAAAGAAAAGTCTGAAAAGCTGAAATCTCATGTGATGTGAGGAAGTCTTGCTGTAGCTGTTCTGAGATTCAGTGGAGAGACAATTTGTCTCTCAGGGTCTGATATCATGCAAACCTTGCAATCTGACATTTATTTTAGCTATGAAAATCTTTTAACACCATGCCAAATCAGTAAGAACTGCAGAGGTCCTACTGTCTTTTTTGTTTGGTTGGGGTTTTATTTTTTTTTTTTTTTCTAGGCTGATTCACGTGTGAATAAGTAAAATGTAAATCAATGGAACATT
Source organism: Falco rusticolus (assembly GCF_015220075.1). NCBI lineage: Eukaryota > Metazoa > Chordata > Aves > Falconiformes > Falconidae > Falco > Falco rusticolus. The sequence continues at coordinate 18,073,756 of NC_051201.1, forward strand.
TTTTGTTTGTGGAATGAAATGTAAACGTATAGGATTACACTTAAATATTGAATCTTAAAGACACTTTTTAACATATCTAGCGTTCCTGTCTTAAAAAAAAAAAAAAAAAAAAAAGACCCTAGCAGTGCTGTATGGTGTGAATTGTATTTCCTGCTTTGACAGTCCATTTAGCAATGTAGCAATGTATTTATATGGCAGTTGGCCTTAATAACCTTTATTGACTTCAGTGGGTAAGAGCCAAGACTGGGATTATTAAAATGTATCCGTTTCATTGCAGTATAAAATCACAACATATATAATTATGTTAGGTAGGGTAGGCTCCATTTAATCCCACCTATTTATGCAGGAATTTGGCAAGGTGAAAAAAAATGTAGAACTAAAATGTAGAGAAAAGTATGACTGATCTGGAGGTACATTTAACAGCATCACCGTCTGCCGACTATAAAGGATCTGCTTAAAGGAATGCAACAAGAACTGATTTTTAATGGCGTAACTGAAACACAAGCAATCGTTACACTACTTGTTTCACTTTTGGGCTTCCTAAAATGCAGCTGATGATAGTGAAATGCAGCACACGTTTTAATTTATAGAGGTGGCATAAAAGCAGAAGTGTGCGCGCTCCGTTTAGTTACGAGCAAAGTGGCATTTCATGTAAACTGATACCTTTCTGCATAACTTTTGTCTTAGTTTTTAGTAAGTTTTACAAATCCTATTTACTCATCATGTTATTATTACAGTTATTCTCAGTAGCATGCTTTTATCAGTTTATACAACTAAATTGAAATCGGAGAGCAAGGCTATTTTCTTGTAAAATTATTTTTCTTCCCTTTTTGAGGTCTATTTCATTATTTTCTACTATTGCTTCATATGAAGTATGTCATAGTTTCAGCTAGAAGCCACTATTGTCAGGGGCTTACAGCCTGACAGTTAGAATTGAGTTTAGGCTGAAACTTGAGCTACAAAATCTCAGCCCAGGGCCATAATATAATTCCCCACCACCACCACCCCAAATTAAAACAAGAGCTTAAATATGTATTTAAATCAGAGTATTTCAGTTCCACAATAACTATGGAAAGCTATAAGATAAAATATGGTTTTAAAAGGAATCCTCCTAGCTTTTGTAGAGCTCGACACTTCAAACACCTAACCAATTATATTAAAAAAATAGACAATGGGCTCACAAACAGGCTGGTTGGTGCTTTATCTTATTTCAGAAAACGGAGAGCAACTTAATTGACACTGAATTGGTTTGACCTGGTCAGCCAAAATTCGAGAAATTCTGAGGTATTATTTTAATTTCTCTTTTTTAGTTTTCCCATTGTGCTGCTTAGGTATTGCGGTGTCACACTCCTTTATTGGCGGGCCATGTGGTGGTGGGTGATCGTATTTGCCTAATGAGCTGTGAAATGTAGGCACAACATGGCAGCTTAAAGACCCAAATTTTAGCCATATTTCTTGTCTTTTTGGGGCACTTCTTATCTGTTTAGGCCAGACCCTTTAAATAAATGTATTTTTGAAAGGTTTTATTTAATATGGACTGAGAGTCAGATGTTTCTGGAAATGTACCTTTTATCTTCACAACAACAACAACAAAATCTGATCCTAAGATCCTGAAAACTTGGAGGGGGGTTGTTTGGTGTTCTTTTCTTTTTTGTTCTTTTTTTTTTTTTTTTTGTCGATAATTTCCTTGACCCCAATATTTTTAGCTGTCAGAAATGGGAGAAAAGATTCAGCATTGTGTGTCATAGAATGACTACCAATGTTTAAGAAAAAAAAAAAGGAAAGAAAAAAGAAAAGTAAAGTTGTATTGCACATCTTTCAGAAAAAAAAAAAATATTTACAATTCTGAAGGAATTCAGACTTAAGCTTCCAAAACAACGTTTGTGCTGAAAGCACAAAGGACTGTGTTTATGATTCTCTTTGAAGTGTTTTTGCAACAGGATAAGGAAAATTTTAGAAACTGTCTGATAGTGTTCAGGGTAAATACTTAAACCCCTTTAGAGAATTTCACACACAGATACTGTGCAGCAGAAAAAAGGATACTTATGTTTCCTAAAGCTGCTACAGCCTACAGCTTTGTACTTAAAGACAGAGGTGTTGAATAGAATTCTACTGAGGATACATCCAGTGACAATATCTACAGGAACATCAGAGCAAACCAGTGGATAGCACTTTCTATTTTTAACCCTTAGGTGAGCTGGTGGAGATCTAAGCTGTGTTGATACGAACTGCTATAAAATTTCTGTTAGAAACGAGAATTGTTAAAAGGGCAGTCGTCCAACTCACCCGGCAGACGGTGAGAATTACGCTGAAAACATTAAGGTTATAATGTAAACTGGCATAAGCCAGGAAAAGTTTAGGACAATTTATATCCTGTGGGAAAGCGAGATGTCTTTCTGACAGCACAAATGGGAGGACCATGGGTGGCTTGTGCAGCTGTGCGTGTCATGTGGCTGGTGGTGTGTGCTGCACCAGATGGTGCAGTGGAGGTGGCCATGCTGTCCTGCTTCTGCGTGCCCGTTGGGGGGGATTTGCACCTGAGTTGCAAGTCTGACGTCTGTAGGTGTGCACACAGCTGTGTCTTGGTGAGCTTCACTTTTGGATGACTAGAATTCTCCTGTCTTGTGCTTAACTCTTACCGTGACATGGTTTCTTTCTGTCACCTTCACAACATTCCTTAGATTATCAGATGTATATGATTGCGTGTAGTAGATACACGCACTTGCGTGTAAAACGTGATGAGCTCTGCCTTAGTATTTAAAACATAAATGCACACAATCAGCTGAAATAAAAATTGTGCATGTAGGTTATGCCCAAATCTTGTATTTGAATTGTGTAAATAGATCTCTGAGTCTCAGCTGAGCACTGTGCCTTAAACAGGGTTCTCCAGCACGTGTCAAAGTTTTCTCATGCTGGATAGACTGCCAGAGCTGGTCCATAGCGTGGCGGTATGTGCGTCCTTCTATGCACAAATATATATACACACAGGTATACCAGGGTTTTTAGCTGTGAGGATCATCTTCTTAACTTCTTTATGTAACTTCTGAATCACAGAAAGTTATGTTTAGAGAGAAGGCGTTTATAGGGGATGAGCATTGGGGGCAACTGCTTGCTTGGCAACAGGAACAACGTAGGGAAAGAGTTTAGAGAGCGTTAGACGATACTTGGCAGCACTGCAAGTCACCCAGTGTGTGGCAGGGAGGCGAAAGCTCAGACTGCAGTTCCTGCTGCATCCCTGTGAATCCAGTGTCAATCCTGGAACTGGAAGGATATTTTAGAACCTGGCGTTGCCACCCTTTCATTGCTAATGGGAACTGCGTGATCAATTTCAGTGGAAGCAGAAGCCGTGTGATGAGGCTACTGTAGATTCGATAAAATTGTGTGCTGTTTCCACCATTTTTTCCCCAGAACCTTGGACGGACATATACAGGAATAACAAAAGAACTTTTTATCAACACAGTGTTTGTCAAGGCTTGTTATTTGCTGTGGAAATAGGGAAGTAGTAGTATTGTGCTATTGTTTTGCTAGTCTAATGATCTTTGCAAAGCCTTTTATGTTCTTAGAAATCCATTTCCTAGTAGAAAAACTGAATAAAAGATTGTATTTGAACACTGAGAATAACATTTCCTGAAAAGAAATTCTTCTGCCTTTTGAAAAACTGTGTATCTGTATGTTACATAAAACTTGATTAATTGTTAAGTGCAGTTAAAGTGATTTCTAGCTCTCGTTTATGCAATCAGAAATGATCAGCTATAGAGCTTAGGGATTTGTACATTTGTGTATGTGTGTTTATGGATGTGCTACACAGATACAAAAGATTTGGTCTGGCGTGGAAACTGAATTACAATGGTTTGGCATAAATAATTTTTACTAGGGGAATAATTTAAACTGGGGGAGGTTGTGATTTTGAATGAAAGTGAAAGCAAATGGCAGTATGACTAAAATGTCACCATCTACATGGTGTAATTTTTTTCTTTTTTTAGAGTACAACTAGTATCGCTAAACATGGTTTTATAGCTATTGTATCTTAGTGGCTATGTAACTGCTATAAACTAGATTACAGCTGTTTTACTTTCCAGATAGCTTTTGTAAGCAAAGGAGGTGACGCCTTCCGAAAACCTGCTATTGCTGCATTGGTACCTTTTCTTTCCTATCTGATCATCAGTCCTTCTAAGTCCTGACAAGGTCGTGGCTGAATAGTGTTTTTGCAATGTATTTTTTAACAGTTACTTCATCTTTGATCAAAATTACAGCTTTCATTTCACATATAAAAAAATAAAACTTGGCTTCAGTACTTGCCGTGGAAAGCATTATGGTCTGATGAATTGGCTGCTAATTCTGCCACTGACCCTCTGTTTAACTTGTGCAAGTAACTTAAGTGTGGTTTTTCAAAATCAGTGTGGAGATAAAAACACTGAGGTCTTAACTTTGGTTTTAGATTGCAGACTATTTCTGAGCTTATATTCCTCATCAATAAAATGAGGCTATGATTTTACTGTAACTGAGAGACGGTTACTTACTGGCTCTGTCCTAGGGAGACAACGTTCTGCAGTTGAAGGAACCCAACAAATTTCTGCCTCCCTGTCTACCATGATTGGAAATTGTAGAATTTAGACCACATCTAAGTTGTTATTTTTTTTTTAGACTGGCAAGTTCTATCCATTTAAGTATGGCAGAAGGAGCTGACTCTGTTCTGGCTGACCCTGACTGTCCCCTGGCAGTTCCCAGTTCTAGGTCTCAGGAGCTTTTGCGTGAATCTTTTTTGCACTTTTCATTTCTTACTATGCATGCTTCTGCTTAATAAACCTGAAGCTGTAGACATAATGTAATGCTTACTCTTCTACAGTAGGAAGATAATTACTGGCTTTCCTCGAATGTTGCTTGTTAACATCAGGTTTTGGCAGTTCTCCTTGGACTGCTAGTGAATCTGAACTCCATGTCTCGCAGCAGAGGCTCTAATGTAAACTTTAAGTGTAGCAAATCTTCTAAATTATTCCTGTAAAATAATGTGATTGCTTATCACGATCAGACTAATGGCATCTCTTTTCATCGGAGTAATTTTGAATATCTGTAATATACAGAATGATTAAAGGAATGGTGAGAACAGGCCAGATTGTTGCCTGTGAATAGGAATAGCATCAATGGAGCTATGCTCAGGGTGAACCCGACTTCTTGCTCTAGCATGCGCGGTTCTGCAGAGTGTGCTGATAAGAGCTGGGAATAGTGCACCAGTTTGTGTTGTCTGGCTGCCTAGGGATCAATATAATTTTGCAAAAAAAATGAAGTGGTTATTTTTATGTCTGTGTCTATATGTGTTCATATATACACTGCTAATAATTGCATTTTTGCTTGATCTAAAGTTGCATGCTACACGCTAATGGATTAAAGCTTCACTAGCTGGCTAGAAGGTCAGTTGTTTTGTCACTGTGGTGGTGGGACTCGGCTAGGATAAGTGAACTGTAAGACCTTTGTAATTCTGACACATGTCAGAGTAAGTTTACTGTTTGTCGTACCTTACTGATTGTTCTCCTACTCTGTCCAACATCATGCTTCCATTTCATGAAATAGGAGTTTCTGTGCAGAAATCTTTGCAGCAGTAGGACCACAGAATTCACTTATTTGCTTGAAACTAATGATGGGTTATGTTGCTGATGGAAGATTTGGATAGAAATTTCAAGATCAGCCTGTACAAACCCTTTTAGGCTGATGCTGTGCAGTACCAGCGTACACAAACATTGTACATCCCAGAATTTCTTGAGGCGATAAGAGTATCTGAAAATCGTTCAGCAGCTAAGCTTTATATTTCTGTCTTCTCTTACGGGGAAGAGGAAAGTGCACCACGGTATTACATGTACAATGGTAATAGATCTATCCCCAAGGAAGCAGGGATGAAGTAACATGAAATTAATTCTATATTGCGTTTATGTAGATGCTCAGTGCAAAGGCTAATACAAATCCTGGCTGTATCTTAGTCTGAAATGTTATGATGCTTTTAAAAGGATTAAAAATACACATAATTGGGATTATGAATATTTCTGACTTTTAAAAGTCTTCTTTTTGTCATGGTTTAACCTGGCAGGCAGCTGAACGCCAGGCAGTGGCTGGCTGGCTCCCCCCGCCGCCCGCGGTGGTAGGTGGTATCTTCATTAGTGCAACCTTCCAGTGACTGACTTGGTCTGTCAGAGGAGCGACAGTAGAGAAAGGAGAGGTTACCATGCAATTACAGTTTTACAGTCAAGGCTTTTCAGACCATTATTCCGTTACTGATCTTTTGTTGGCTCTTGTGTAGGCACATACTTAATACACATGTTTATGAAACGTGTATACATTCATGGGTCAGTTCTGCTGGTGGTCATTATGCTAAAGGAATTGTGAATTTCCAGTATGAAAACTTGGGAATCTGCTGGGGAGGGGAAAAGCTGGGTAAGACAACAGATGAATCGGTCTTGAAAACTCATAAAATTTGCAAACATTGAACAAAACAAAAGTCATCACACTGCTTTCCTAAAGAATTCCTAATGTTAAAATCCAGCCTACTGAACTGTTTTCTCAACTTTTTTCTTGGCTTTTCACCTTCTACATTTTTTCTGGTTAAATCTAAAATACTGTAATTGAATTGCAGCATTAGTTGGCGTTTTCCAACAAAACAGCAGATTTAGGCTCTCTGCTGCTAGTTTCAAAAGTAATAGAGAGAGAGTGCAAAGACAAAAATTGAGCACGTAGATGTATAATCCCAAAGGAATAAACTGACTTCTACTAGACAAGCTGAAAGCTGATTAAAATATTTTTCATCCTTTGGGTATGCAACAGCTTTTGATGATGGAGAGTGTATTAATATTCAGCTTAGCTGCTTGTCGACACTTCAGACAGGTCCCAGGAAAGACTCTGATACTGACCAGGTTTTCTCACTCTGCCAGAAATCTTTGTGAGACACAGAGCAGCACCCTTGTACCAGCTAGAGCCAGATAAGAATAATGCTACTTAGCTGCACCTTTATTTTAGAAATTGCTTTTAGATGTTTTGTAAGGATTGAAAATTTTTAAAGAATTCTTTTAATGATAGAAACTCATTTCAATACAACAAAGGAGAAAAATTAATCGTAATAATTTAAAAATCGGGCTGCTGTAATTATTCAGATTTAAATTGATCTGTCAGAGTTGTTTGTAAACATACAAAGATCCCAGTAATAATATCAGTGACTGAGATTTTGGGAGAGAGTGTTCCTACTGCAATTATTTTGTAACAGTCAGATCTGAGGTGTTGGGATAATGTTCTCTTAACTTCATCTATTCCCTTACAGTGAAATACCCACCTTGTAGACAAGAGTGAGATGTAAACAGCTGCTTTATCAGCTGATACTTCTGTTCTTTTGTTGGCATGCTGACATATGGGGTGTTTGCTTTTTCCCCTTCTGCAGTCACTAAATATATACAGTATCTCTGGAAAACATGTCATACGCAGTGTGAAGTGCCTTTAGGATGGCTCCAGGGCTAAATACTTCCTGTAATAGGTGAAAGAGCATGGCTTAATCAGCTTAGTTAATTAAGCTGTGCTTTTTGTCATGGTACAGCCTTAAAGTGTATTTCATGTAGAAACAGTATTTCATAGTTATGGAATGACACAGAGTTGGAGAAATTCTGTGAGTTTTTATAGTGGGCTTGAAAAAGGTGGAATTTGCTAGTTATTCTGCAATGTGAAGACGTGAATTAAAGGAGTATGTCTTTTTACTAAAGATTTAAAGGAGAAATTCTAATGCAGTTTAGATAGTAAAGGCTTCTCAAACTAAGAAAGTCTACTTTTCTTGGTTTCTCCCTGTCTAATTCTAACATTTTTATCGATGGGAAGAGCTGTCCGTGTTCATCCTGACCTCGCCCTGCCTGCTTGCAGATGTGCCACCAGAGTCTGTGACACTGCCTTCTTTTGTCATTCTTTGGAAGAAGGTGAACTAGTGCGGTGTGCTTGTGAGGATGTGGATCTTCTCTTCCCTGATCTCTGGGTCTCAGCAGAAAATATGATTACAGATTAAAGGCATTTGAACCGACTTGCTCTTCCTTGAGATGAGTTGCTCCTTATGTTTTTCATGAGGTACTCCAAATTAAGACAGGTCTGATTTTCCTCTTGGGGAAACATTGGGATCCTGGTCCTAGTGGAACCCTCCTGCCTGGGAGGTTGGAAGAGAAGATTGATTAGCAAGGCACAGGCACAGCTGGAAGCAGTGAGTGCTGAGCAAGCTCTGTGTCCCATCTCATTGGGTTCATCTCACGTGTTAATGTTTGCTTATTTACCTGCACAGGTTTTTGCAAGAGTAAGATGTTGGGGGAAAAAAGCAAGTGGGACAGCAGACTGCAGGTTGCATTTGGCCAAGGAAGGAGTGGCAGCAGGTGCCAGCAGCCAGCGAAGAGGTGGGAAGGAGGGGCTGGGAGCCGTTGTGTTGGCAGAATAGCAGGACCCAAGGAAATCTGGGTGAGGACTCCTGGGACGGGAGTGTTGGAGTGCTGTAGGGGTTGGAAAACTTGAAACTGGATGTGTTGGTGGAATGGACCTTTGGGTACAGTGGGAATAGAAAACAAGCTTGGCAGGAAAAGCTTTGGAGATTGAGAAAGAGTAGGAAAGGATGACAGAGGCTCTCGGGCAAAAAGGTGTGGTGTGGTTTGAGAGAAAATGGGATAGAGGAAGCTTTGCAGTGGGTAAGTGGTTGTAGAGAAGATGGTAGAAGATAAGGTAGCTGTGTGTCTCCTTCAAAGCAGAATATTGTGGGTAGTGATTTGTTAGATTTTTTTTAAAAAAATATATATTATTTAATCCCTTTAAAAAAACTGTTGAAGACATTTCTTCATTGATGCTTTTGTGCAGTAATAATACTACATATAATATGCTACTGGGTTATGCTACGGAACCAAATAAGGAAGAAACGGTCCTTGTTTAAGCAAAAAATAATTACGTCAGATGGAAGAAGGTATGTAAAAAATTATTTGATTTTTAATGCAACAAACACATAAAATTACCCAGGAAAAAAATCACGGAGATTATATACGCATAGATTTTCAACAATTTAAAAAATGCATATAATTATAAAATACGTGAATTATTTGTGTGTTTATTTATGTAAACACGTGGGTGTGCACACACAGAAGAGGTTTATCTCTTCAAGTACCGAGCTGTTCTCTGTAATGCTTGAAGTTGGAGAATCTTACTGAACTGATACAATACGTTAGTATCTCATCTTAGTGCCTCCCACTGCTTGGGCATAATTCTGTGGTAGAGTTCAGTGTTTCTTGATTATATGGGGTGTTATAATTTCCTGACGACTGGTTATATTATTTATAATGCAGAGGGTGTTAATCCTTTGGTGATTAGCACTCTATTTGAATTACCAGAGGTCAAAGGTACGTTCTTTTATATGGTGGGGTTTTTTTGCAGTGTTTCTTTTTTTTTTTTTTTACTAAAGCGTTTGTTCTGTTTTATCTGAAAATTACTTTGAGGTAATTTGGGTTGGGTGAGGAAGAGTAGTATCCTTCTTCCTTAGGGGCCCAAATCTGTTGAAGCTGTAGTCATTAAAACATAAATTCTCTTTTCTATGAGTAAGTGCTCCAGAAATCCTCCGTTTAAAAATAGTGACAGTCTCTTAACTGAAAGAAGCACATGGAAGAAGGCATTCTCTGCTTGGCCTCTAAAAGAGTAGATACTTACCTGTGTCTCATTCTAAGCCATTTTGGAGAGATTTATTAAAGAAAAGATTATATGTGTGTGCACGTATACACTATATATGGATTTCTGTGTACGTGTATATACACACACAAGCTTTAAAATGTATAAATAAATAGATATGGCTATCGTTCCAGCTGATTTGGAGATATTGTAGGGATTCTTGTCCAGCTGCCAGCTGTCTCCCAATTACTGCGTTTTCAGACTTGAGGAGCTGCATTCAAAGCCTTCAATTCTTTCCAAGGTTGTAGCTGTGCAGAAGTTACCCTTACCCCTCGTATTTCAAGCCTTTCTTTAAATACCGTCATCTTTTTTTGTGTTTTGCTGAGCTGTGTTCCTTACAGGGCTCGAGCTGGTGAGAGGGAAGCAGCAAAGGCTTTTTGCCATTTTGGTTTTCACACAGTTCTGGGATTGTGTAACCGTTCATACCTCTACCAGGAAATTCCGTCAGGCATCCAGGTTTTTTGAGGTGCGGTGTCCAACTGCAAAGACTTCCCAGTGGTCTACGGCAATCATCAGCTGTGACACTGGCTTTGCTCGCCACTATAAAGACAACCCTAACACATTCCTTGACTATAAATGCTGAGCTTTGTGTTCCACCTGGAAGTTTCTTCGAGCTCTGGGCATTCCACCAGCTGCAAATCTGGAAAACCATGGTGATGGCAGATGACCTGCAAGGGTTCGCTCACTGGCATTTTTCCACTCTAAAACCTCTTTGGTAGTACCTGAAGCTGCTGGAAGACCGTTAAAGAATTGCGTTGATACACGGTAGCCCTCTGCAATGTTTTGACTCGCATAGTGCATGTGAACAGAGAAGGTGATGGAAGAGCAAAGGTGGAAACATTAATGTTAGGAGGCCAAAAATGAAAGGAGAGCAGCTTGTCTGACGGGGTCAGTATTTCAAGCTTCAGGACCATAATATGTTCTCAGCTCAAGTGATGCTAATCACGGAAACTGTAAAGGGATGGGATAGCTTGCCTCTGCATTTTCCAGTAGAGACATAACTGGTCTTGACTTGGTGTTTTAAGAAAACTCAGCATCAGACTAGGCTGATCAAGCGTTAACAATGTGTATTTTGCAGAGCTGGAAGAGGAGTTCACTGGTGTATAAAAGCTGTGTTTTAACTCAGTTACCAGCTATGGGCTTAATGCCTGAACTGCTGGATGAAGTCGTTCAATCTGTCAGAAACCTGAAGCATATTATAATCATCTATGTTTAATCTGTGTACCAAATCTGTGGGTGTTTTAATGTTGCTCTGCAGCAAATAGGATGACTATTAAGTAAGTGGAAGCACGGAAGCAAGGTGGTCCTGTCCAGCTACTCGTTTGATGATTTATTTTTTTTTACTCTCTGTTGTGTGCTAGCTTTCTCTCTGCTTTTCTCTGGTGTTTTGCTCAGAGCTCTGTGAGGTGCTAAGATTAGTGCTGGTTTGCTTTTGTCATAATCTTTCATGTTTGCTGTGACAGATAGGTGAAAAAGTAGTATTTGTTCTGCTCCAGCGTGCGAGGAATCCAGCTCAGACAGGGGACAATTAGTCCGATGTTGTGGGATAAAAAGCAGACATGCTAAAATTTTAGGGGGACTTTTTTCCTGTACATGCTCCAGGGGAACTCAGCATATAGCACTGTGGCTTCCTACATGACTTTTTTGTTTAAGATTGTTTAACTGCCGTCTGTCGTTAGGCCGCTGGCCTGTGGTTAGCTTTATTTCCCCTGCACACATACTAAGCACGACACTGGCTGCGTTCCTCCTTCTTTTGTTCTTTTAGTGTTTCGCTTGTAGTTTAGTGGTTTCATGTATGCTTAAAAATGGGGTTTTTTCTACTTTCGCAGAGAGGTTGTGAGTAGGCTGGCACCGCAAAATGTATGGAAAGCATAAGAACTTGACAGAGGGTTCAGTATGAGGCAGAATTAAAGGCCAAGGTGGTTTTGTGATGGGAGCAGAGAGAGAAATGGAGAGGAAATAAGTGCAGGAAAGAGGGAGGAACAAGGAAAGGAGACAACTGCAGGAAGGAAAATAGTATAACAAAGTGAGAGAAGGAATTAAAAATAGAGAGAAATGGGAATAAGAGTAGCAGAAATTTAGAGAATCTTGGAAGAGCAAGAAATAGTGTAACAGGGAAGAGAACAGTAATTAATTAGAAAGTGTCTGTACTTTTTAAACTTTGTAGTCAGCATAATGAAGCTAATGTCAAAGTTGATGCCTCATCTGTCAAAATTATTTTTTCTTTACCTCCTGTTACTCCTCACAGTTAGAAATACCACAGTGAGTGACTGAACAGGAAAGAGAAACTGGGCAGATACTGGCTTTCAGGGATCAAAAGAACTGCGAGGTATTAATACAAAGTTCTGAATTGTCATCTGTTTAATTTGTTGGCATTTAATAGGGTCTTGCTCTTGAAAAATAAACATATAAAGTACTAATAAGAAATAATGCGACCAGTTAAAAATGTGACTTCTGTGTGCATGTATTTGTTTGCTTTTATATGTCAACAATAGTTGTTTGTCTGCTGACATATTTCTGAGTCAGCTTTCCTGAAGAAGTTGTTGTCTTATGGTCTTGCTGTAGCAGAACATTCAGCCTGAAAGTCTGCAGATAGAACGTTTGCAAAAGGGTGTATGTGGGGAATTTTAAGTGATGAGCTGCCTGATTAAAACCAGAATATATTTCTTAGTAAAACTTGTTACAGGTTTTGTGTAAATCCATTTTTACTACTATGGGGGGCGGCAAGGAAAGGAATTAGGGTGTAGCAAGAAAAGACTGAAAGAACATAAAACTGAAGGTGTAAGTTAAACTTATATAAATATCAGCACTTCAAATGTGAATAATAAGATCCAGCTTGGTCAGTAAGGTTTGCTTCAGGAAAGATGGAGAAAGTTGTTTGCTGATGTGGCTGTTATAACTAGAACAATGTACTTATATTTGTACACAACATAATCTTCAATATAAAAACTATTATAATTTTGCTAGTCTTGTTTCAAAGTCTGCTGACATCTGCTTGACTCCTTTTTACATCTGTCACAAACAACTATTTATTCGCTTGACTTGAACCATAAATATTTGCAGAAGTGCTGTAATTTTTATATTATTTTTTTTTCAAAACAACTGTTTGAAAAGTTTGCATAATGGACTTAAGTAAATAACATGACTCTCTCACCAGGGCTGTGAATCTGTTACTTGTGTTGCTCTTTTTTGGTGACTCTTTTGATAAGCAGAATTTATACAATCAAATCTGTTACTAGACATACAAAGTAACCTACTTGAAATAAGCTTAGAGATGTACACAAAAATATTAAGTACTTGTATCCTGGTTTCATTCTATCGTCGTATCGCCTTTTTTCTTACATTTATACTAACCCAGTCAATAAGCATGTATGAACCATGTCAACTCTTGCTGTTTCAAGAACTAATTGCTTTTTTACAATTTATTTTAGTCAATATTTTACTGCTTATTTGCACGGTACTACTTCTAAATATAAGATGCCACTGGGGTCAGAAGATAGTGGGTAGCCTGCACAGTGTTTGAACCGGTACTCCAGATCCTGGTTTCCTGAGGATAAATGTGATTGGTCCAATATAAATGTTTTAGATCACAGTGACAGCTGTGGAAATTAAACATAGCCAGCAAAATCTATTTTCTGTCTACCTAAGTAAAGGAGAGGACAGATGAAAAAAAATCCGTGGGCGAATGAATTCTTATGAGCAGTAATGAATCTTTTCCTTTTGCTGTATTAATTTTATTGTATTCTCCAAGAAAAAAAAAAAAAGGAAAAAAATCCAACTTGGGTTTCTTTATATGTGCTTCATATTTAAGTTCATTATTTAAAGATGAAAAATTTAGAATGTCATTCCTAGACTATGGTATCAAGCACATTACAAACGCTTCTCTGAACACAGGGAAATTTTACCCTCCAGGATAATTTCCAGAGAGTTGCAACGTCTGTGCATGGAATAGGCTTTAAAATTCTATGAAAAACTGGGGTTTGGGGAGAAGAGCAAGATTTCCAGTTTCCCAGGAATTTTGTTTCTCTTAATTTATTATGAACAGTGCTCTGTTTTCAGAGGCTTCAGCAATATTAAGCAGTATCTTACCCTGATTAAGATACTTCACAGATACTGAGTCTTCTACAGAGAATTCTGTTCTTCGTAAGTTTTGATACCTGCTTCAGAGGCTACTTTGATGCAGAAAGATGCAGAATTTTCTCACATAGACTATGTAGCAGTTCTGCACTGAGAAAGAATAAGCAGAGAGAGACTGCCCTGCCAAAAGGTACATCTTTGAGTTATGTTCATCTCAATTTTTTTATTTTTTTTTCCTGAGGTCCGTTCCTGTCTTCTGTAGTTCTGGAGGATTCATTTTCCCTTCTAGCCTCTCCTCGGGCTCTATCTGCATCTTCACCAGGCCTGCTCAGTCTTGACAACTGGTTTGAGTCCACTGCTTGCACTCGTCAGAGTGGTTGGAGGGACTGTCTTTTCAGGTGGCTCTTTCAGTTAAGGCTTGAAGCGCTTAAGCGTGCGGTGGTTAATAAGCTTACGCTGCTCCTCTCTGGGCCGATGCTTTCTTGTTTTTCCACGGCAACTTCTTAAGTAACTCTGTCCAGCAAAGTATGCTTTGTAGCAGTTCACTATTAGAAGTAATTTGATAGTCTTTTTTTGTGAACTATACCAGTTACCGGGTATTTCTGTTTGGGCTGGAGACTCAAAACGAGCTATGGAGTGCTCAGTTGTTGCATCTATCGTGTTTTTTATTTTTTGCCAGAGTGGGGGAATTCATCTAGGTTGTAGCTCAGGAAATAGGCTGTGGGATCTTATTTGTATATTTTCAAAAATCAGTATATCGTGATCCTTAAGATATATAGACATTTTTGTGGAAAAATAAAACAACCTCTCTTAAAAAAGTTTATTACCAAGTAAATGGTTAAAACGGAGCTGCAGTTACTTGAAAGAGACAAATATACATTCATTATTTCCTGAGTATGTTGTTTTTATAGGAAAGCAAAGGAAGCAATGGCCGGGTGTCATTAAGGAGTAGCTAGTGGAAAGCGGTGAAATGAGCAATGAGACTTGTAAAGTGTCATGAAAACTGAAACACCAGGGTACAAAGTACCGCTTATCCTCACAGATATGGATACCATATGGCAACATGAAGGGAAATGGAGAGTGGGAGACAAGAATCCTATTATTCCTCACACTTCCATTTGCTTGCTATTTGCTTTGGGCAAATGACTTAAGAAGTTGTGCCTGAACCTTCTTCTGGCACAGTATTTATTGACAAGACACCTGTCTTCCCTGTCAGGCTCCTTGAAGTTTCTCTGGTGTCATTCCAGCTTTGGCAGTTCTGATTATGATTTTATTGTCGTTTTTCTAATAGTTCTAGAAGACTCCTTCCTTGACTGTTCCCAGGTTGACATCTGCATTAGTTTTCCGGTACTATAACCCTTTCTTCTCTCAGAGCATTTCACCTTGCTGAAGAACACCAGTGTGCTCTGATTATGTTATGGCTGTCTCTGAAATCTCTGCATCCTCTTTTTTTGCCTTTATCTGCAAGTTACTATCTCTGGACAACTTTCTGCATCTCTCTTTTCATTTATCTCTGGAATGGAATGAACTGATTGAGAGTACTTTAGTACTAGACATTGGAAGGATTTGGTTTCTGGGAAGATGGCTATGTGGTCTGTGTGCCGTGGAAACCATACATAGGAGGGCCTTCATCAGCTTTATGGGGGCTGCTACAGCTGTGAAAAGGTTTTTGTCACCTCCTCAGCTGCTTCCTCCTTTGCACCCGCTGAACGACAAACCTGTCTCCTGCGAGAATTTTCTTCACTTAAAACTGTTATTGTGTTAGTTTCATATTTGTCTGAAATTAACAGAATCTTCAAACTTGAAGTCTACCAATATTCAATAGTTATCTTCACTGTAATAGTCGTGTAAAATGTCAGTTCCAGCATCTTTCACCTTTGCTCTTCTGACTTCGGTGTTTGTGACACTATACTTGCCAGTTTCCTCCTCTGATGATGTCCCCCCAGGTTAATGGTTGGTTGTTCAGACCCAAGCAACAGCCTTGTTCAACATGCAAAAGCGGAGAGTTTGCATTGAAACTTCCAGCTGTTTTGCCTCAGGCCACCTGAGGGGACCATTAGTGTGTTTGGGTTTGCCCTCACCTAAGGATGTGGAAAGGAGCAGCTGTGTGACTGTGTTACAGCAAGATAATGCGATTTTAAGGATTTTAAGTGCAGGTCCTTTTGTCATAGCGATGGGTGCTATATCAAGAGAGCAAGAAAAGCTGCACAGAAAGGTGCAGGGGGGATGGCAAAAAAATTATGTGGAATTTAACAGATGTTATAATGGGAGTCCCTGATGCACAAGTTTTATGCTTTTTGTGTTGTAATTCTGAAAATTAATACTTTGTGTGTTCCATCAGGCTGTTGTGGGCATGTAGTGGCGAAATTACAGATAATAAATGACTACTCTTCCTACTGAAGCTATATAACCTTCTCCTAGTTTTAGCACCACAAAGAAATGTAATTTAGTGGTTCTCTGTGCTATGGAGTTTAGTGCAAATATTTGAACTTTCCTGTGGCATAGGAAAGCTGGCATTTTAAGAAGTATTTCGTAGTTACAGAGATTACCATTACAGCACTATAAGGATTTTGCAGTGCTTTGCTCGGTGGAACGCTAGCCTGCTTGTGGGGAAAAAAACGTCCAAAGCACATCCTAACCTCTGTTCTCTAGAGAAGTGCTCGTTATGACACAGCATCAAGGGGTATCAACCCGATATATTCTTAATTTCAGAAACAGGGAAAAAACCAAAATATAAAGCTATTCCCACTAGAAATGTTGTAAATCTTACAAAATATATAAGCTTTCCTTTTCAACATACATCAAAGGCGTAAAACTAGGGAGATTAAAATATGTTTTTAATCTTGGTTTGATGAGCAAAACTTTCACTGTAATATTTATTATGAGAGGCTCTACTTGTGTTGCCTCTTCCCTTTGTTCTGTTTATATATGACTTCCTTTCTTCCAAAAAAGTAGGAAGTATCGCTTTCACAAAGCCGAAGGATATTGCAATGGTTTGTTCATTTAAGCTGAATCGTAGGCCCACGTGGCAGACACAAACTTTTCTTTTATTGTCCTGGGTCCCAGAGGAAGGGCAATGCTTTCTGATGGCTTCCCATGAATGCCTTTCATTTGTGGAGGAGTTTCAGTGGCTTATGCTGACTGTACAAAGATCAAACAGGCAGGAAAATTGTGGTTTTGAGAAACTTAGCCAAGATCTTTGTCATGTTCTCAGAAGTTTTTCTTCTCTAACCCTATTAAGGACAGTATTAGGACAATTAGTTGTGGAGGCTGATGGAAAAAAGCTCATTCTATCATTTTGTCCTTAAAACTTAAGTATTTATTTAGTTATTAGAAAATTTGTAGGCCTGTTATAAAGAAAATACTAACCATAATTGCAGTCTGTCTTTATTGCATTTGGAATCGGCGGTATCCAAAATTAAGCTTAAAAAAATGTTGCGGCTGCTTGGTCCTGCAATTTGATCTATACTGGGACACTGTGCCTGCGGAGTTGTGCTGAAATCACACAGGTTTCTTGTTTTTTGCTTGGGCCCAGAGTTCTGTCAAACAAATTTGGTTGTGGCATTTGTTGACCTGTTGAAATCTCTTGTTTCAAGAACGATGACTGATTTTTTTCTTAGGTTTTCTAAGCGTTCTTCAGGTTTTCCTTTTTGCTTAGCTGTTTGTAAGCTTAAGGTTTGGGAAATGATGTGCAGACCACAACATCTTTTTAACTGCAGTGGTGGCATGTTTTGCCAGCAATACACAATTGTAATTGCGTTACCCGTATAAAACCTAATGTTTGTCATTCAATTTCAGGTTTTGTTGAAGGTTTATTTTAATAAAACTAAAATGGCTTAAGTTTCTGAAGGAAAACACGTAGCATCTTTAGAGGTCAGACATAGCTGAAACTTGAACAGCTGTACAACATGCATCCTAGATTGTTTTTAATTGTCTTCCCTTTCTCTAACAGCAGTAATTCTTGTTTATATTGTCAAGAACCTTTCCACTGAGCACAAGCGCACCATACTTTAAGGTCACATGCTTAACCCCACTGCACGGTTACAATGTAAATGGGCCCCCTTTGTTTTCATTAATGTGTGAGGGGTGGGTGCAAGGCAAAGCTGTTCACAAGGCTTAAATAACTTATTGTAAAACTGTCTTAAAGAAAGCATATTTTGTCTCCATACCACAGTTGTTTAGCATTACTCTTGTGCATCCAACCGACAGCCAGTTTGGCAATGGATTTTTGTGTGTCATTTTGTTCTTTTGACCTGTGATACTTTTTTCTTTCTTTTTGAAACTGAGCTGATGGATTCACCTCAAATAATACAAAACGTAGAAGCTTGTCCTCTTTCCCTTCCTGACATCCTAAACGTAGTAAACAAGACCGGAACTACTCTTTTCCACCCAAAACCCCTTACATAACAATTTACCAGTTGCTGTTCATGAGTTGATGTAGAAATTTAAAATCAAGACTTCGTAGAAATGTCAAAGTAGTATGCTCAGTGCCTTGAGTCAATTTAATAATGAACAAAGTGTAGCCTTTTAAAGCGGTTTCAGGAGTTTTACCTAAGTCTTGTGCTTTTTTACCTGGAGTCATTGAAGTATGGAGGAGAAATACTGTTGAAATCTTACGAGTTACTTTGGTTTTGATTATCTAGCATTGGCCCTGAGTCCCAGGATTTTAGGTGATTTTAAACCCAGTGCTGATTGTTATCTGGGGCTGGCATCTGTGGTTGTGTTTGCAGGCCAAAAAAAGTTGGAATTTGTGCTTTTAAGTGCTGCACTGTGTCAAAAATTGAGCCTTTGGGGAGGTGGGGGGAGGATTTCTCCATTCTAGTTTGTTTGCTTTTTTTAATATTTGGTTATAATTTTGGACCATGAATACAATTTTGAGTCGTGTCTGCTTTTGAGACACATAGATTTGTACCAGCACATGAAAGAGTATATACGTGTGGCTGTGATCCATCCAGTGTGATGAATTTGATCCAAGATTTGATTTGTACGCAACAGTTTCTGTGCATGTACTGAATCTATAAGCACTGAATGAACAAGGCAAGGGGAAAATGTTATCTCTAGAAGGTGAAGCAATAATACATGCTTATTAAAGTAAAGCACTTCTGAATACAGCAAGTTGTAGCTTAGCAGGAATAGTAGTTTGGTGATTTTCAAACTGTTAATCAAGGTAGAAAATTGGGGTTTGTTTGCCAACTTCCAGTTGAGACAAATGTGCTGACTTCCTTGAGGTGAGAGCTCTTCAGTTTGAACTTCAGTTGATAGTATTTGGTTGCTGTATTTTAAAAATGAAGTGTTGTGGCAACATGTTTTCACAAGTGATTATCAAAATATTTTTTTCCTCATAATAACTGCTACGCTCTTAGCCTTTGACAAAGATTTTTTGTCTTGATTTTAGATCTCTTACAACTCATCGAAACTTTCTGCATTATTTTTCATAGGTGTTATAGAGCAACTTACTATATCAAGTGACCTCTCCAGTATGAGAATAACTGATTGGAAGTCATAGCAGTTGAAACAGGGTGATATCTGCCAACCTTGAAAGAAGGTTATTCAATACTGAAGAGCATAATGTTCATTTGATATTAGAGTAGGTCTGTCTGTTAATAAACATTTAAGAAACGTTTTTGTGAAACAAAAAGTAAATGTGCTACTTATTTACAGTCTTAACTACTATATGACAAATACATCTTCCAGCATGCAGTCTTTGTTGTTGACAAATATGAAAAAACAGTAAAATATTTTTAAAAGGCAATCTGTATCCCAATGAAAATGGTTTAGCTTATTTTTTTCCTAAATGAATGTAAAGTTATCCCTAAAAACTGATTTGGTATATATAAAAAGATTGCATAATAACATCTTAAATGAAAATCTAAAAGGCAAGAACAAACCCGAAACCAACCACAAACTCCAGAATCCAAATACTGGAGAGTGAGAGAGACTGGGGTTTTTTTTTTTAATCAAATTACATTTTTTCCTCTGTAAGAGAAATATTTGTATATACCACATTAATAGTTTGGATGATTGTTGACATAGACTCTCTCTCTTTTGTGTGCATCTGAGTGCTGCGAGGTGTGATGTGCCCTGTAGTGCCATGTCAAAGCAGAATGAGAAGTAGGTGGGCAGTAACATTAAATGGAGATTTAGAGCTGTAGTGTAGCTCGTCATGGTGTATCTTTAAGGGCAGAAGTTTTTGTATGGGAGAACACGGGTCAAACGCTCCTCCACAAACTGCTCTTTTTCATTTCTGCAGCAAGCCAGGAGATTCGAAAGCATTTTTTAGGTAACTGGAGAACATCTCCATTGTGGCATGTCCTCACTACAGGTCTGTTAAGGACGTTTGCCTAGTTTATGTTAATCCTTGACATTGCTTTAACTTTTGCTAGTGGATTAATTGATCCTTCTTGAATAGTGCAGAAGTGATTAGTCAGCCACCTTTGACCTCTCTCTTAAGTTGGACTTTGCAGCTGAACTTGAGAACCCGTATCTTATTTCACGCGCCTACAGAAAGAGATGTTAGTGAATGGTGAGGCAGGAGCTGTGAATGTCGCAGTGCAGCCTAACAGAATGTGTCATTACAGGGTGTCACAGAGTAACCATGTTTTCTGTTTTCCAAATTGTATTGTCATAATTTGTGAACACATCATGCAAATGTCATATTTGTTGAACCGCCAGAATCTTCAGCGTGTGACTTTTGTTTCAGAGAGTAAACATTGTGCACATATTCACAGTGATCTGTTGATCACACTGTTAGTTTTCTTTGTTAGGCATGTGACTCATTAGTGAAAGGTTATTTTTCCCTGATTGAATGCTGTGTCATTAGTGAAAATTGTCTATATTTTTGATATAGTGATGTTTTCAAGTAGTTGGCTATTCAAGCTTTAAATTCTTTCTCAAGTATCCATCTATAGATACTTGGAAGTTCATGGGAAATGAATGTGACCAATTGACAACATTTAGAACTTGTTTAAACTCTAAATAAAAATATTTCCAGAAGACGATTTTTTGTAACGCATTAGTAGGTGACAGGAAGTAAGCTTTAAAATTGTCTTAAATGATTTATTTTGCTCTTCTGTGATCTTTCCTTGTGTGTACATTTAATTGTTGGGTTAATGAGTTGATAATCTTCCTTTTAAGATTAAAAAATGATCTTTTTATTTTCTTTCTCCTGAGGAGATAAACTAATTACTGAGAGCTTTCTTGCTCCCTTCCCGAGAGTGTGAAACAGTGCAAAAATCCTTCCTCAAAATCAGAATGAAGTGGAAACAAACACATATGGGGTATCAGGGAACACTGATGGAAGAAAAGTGGTGCTTCGATAGCACAGACTATTAACATGTTGGTATTTGTCATATCTGTACAGCCAAACCATGGGAACTTTTACTGGAACACAACACTTATCAAAGTAGAATAGTCAGTAATTGGCTACAGTTTGCGTTAACAGGTTTGTAAAGCGTAGGTTTTACAGACACGTTGCATGCAGAACAATAAACAGCCAGGAATGTTAGTGTTCCTGGCATGACGGCGATAGGCAACGGAGTGTCTCAGGAGGACGAGAACCTCTGTGGGAGTGACTGGTCCGCAGCAGGGTCGGGTCTGCCCGCGTGGACCAGGGATTAGTGCTCCAGCTCCATGGTGGCATACTGCAAGTGAGCAGGACGTGAGCAAACCTGTGACTGTGGGGGTGTTGTACCCTGGTCTGTGTGTGTCTGTGTAAAGCATGTACGGGCGTACACATACAAGATTAGGCAGAGTTTACTTTGGGTTTAATTTTCTTTAAATTAGGAGGAGATGGTTTGGGGTTTTTTTTTATTTTGGGGAAAAAAAGTATAGGTTTCTTGAGCCCACAGGTTGATAAGTTTAATCAGACATATTAATTATGATGAAGCATAGCCTTATTTATCACTGCAGGTGTACCTGGACTACTGATTTAATTTTGCAGTTATCTCTTTTCTTGTCAGATTTGTGTTGTCTATATATACTAGTAAGGTATGTTCACCTTTATCACTCTTAACGGGAAATTAGTGTCCATATAGAGGTGGCACGTATGTATTACAGGATTATGTAGCTTTATGTTCTAATAAATCAGGGTGACATGCAAAACTTTGTTCCTAAACATGGTCTGAATGCAAGAGAATTAAAAAGAAGTCGTTCCTGCCCTCCCAGGAGGAATCTGTTTACTGTACGTACTGCATCTGAAATAGTGACTACGTATTTTGGGTGACTGTTGGATGAGAATGAAATTATTAAACTTCTCTGTACGTTTTCTTTGTCAGTCCCCCATTTTTTTACTTTGCTGGTATATTGCCTTTGTTTGTACATTTTACACTGCACACCCTCAGTGGCAGGTCATCACCATTTGCAAGCCTGCACACAAAGTACCTAGCACATGTTTTGATATAAAAATACAATTCCACGCTGTAACAAGGCTGGAGGAGGATAAGGCACTGAAACTGGATTGTGTAATTTTCAGTTGAGTAACAAGGATCATAGCTTGCAAAAAAGTGTGTTTCCAGATCTTGGATAATTAACACCTAGCAAGGGGTGGTGGTGTCCCTCTTGCTGCTTGACAATGTCATATTCCCCATACATTAAATACATATAGGGTATCAGCTTCTGTTTTGGTTTTATTTGCTATGCTCTTCCCAGGAGTGTGCTCTAAATTATTTTTCTGTCCCTTCTGCCATGACAGCTAGTATTACTACTGCACTTACATGATTAGGAGTTTTAAACCTTCATAACGGTGTGCCGTGGTGTCGCTGGGGGTCATGAAGCCCTGACTTGAGCCAAATGTGACAAAACTTCAGTTCTGAAACAACGTGGTGAGAGTCCCATTCTCACAGGGATATCCACAGACCGAGTGCGTTTAGTGCTGTGAGGACCATAAAGGCATTGAAACCCTTATGCCATTTGAAGATACGATTCAGCTGTATGTGGTTATCTTGCATATGTACTGAATTGCTATTCTGCTGTGGCATGCTTCTTAGATGAAGCATGCCCACAGGCACTTCTGGACAAGTGGCTTGCTATTCCACTTGATTGTGGCTTGCAGCTTCTTCGTTCTGCAACGTTTAACCCATTCTGGTAACTTGGCTTTCTGTGTTTTAAATTATTGCAGTAAACTTAATGGCATCGGGAACGTGTCCCAAATTTTTGCGCAAGTGTATTTTTGCTAAAGGTTGTGCTAGAAAGTGTTGTAGCGAAGGCAGTAAGTGGCTTGATGCCATCAGGTAGTGGCTTCAGTGATGGGAGGAAAATGTTGGTGTTCTAGGCTTTTCCATACTATATAGATACTAAGATGTGCTGTTCAAGGAAATCCGCAGTATGACATGTAATTAAACACTAAGAGACAGTTGCAAATAAAAATGTGATAATGAATTCAGAAGCTAGCACTCACTATTTTCCATCTTTTTTCATGGTTTGGGTATGTTTAAAAACAATTTTCCGTGTGACCAGTAATACTAAGTTCGGTGATTCCAGCGTGCGTTTTGAGTGCTACAAGGACCGGTGGCTAGTTTGGAGATTTGGGTACAAGTTTGCATCTGTAAATATTTTAGAAGAACCTTGTATATGTAGCTCAGCGTATTAGGGGTTCGGTATAAATGAGTCAAAGCAAAGCCTTGCTTACGTGGAGAGTTATTTCATAAGAATCATTAAGGTTATATGAGTATTCAATTCAAACTAGAGGTCATGTCAGTGTTTGTGAGATGGCATTACCTGCTTCTGGCTTTGAAGCCCATCGTTTTTTCCTCTCCTCCCTGCCTTCCTAAATTTTTCATAAAAGCTGATCATTTTAATTTTGATATGCTAAGAAAATTATAGGGTATTCTTGAGTTCTTGTGAAGGCATAAGATCATTTGTTGTAAGATTCTTCAGTGCTTATTAGAACTGCGCATGATTGTTAATGGTGAAATTTCTGTCTGCTGGCTGAGTGACCGTGCGCAGGTTGTACTCGGCATGATTCGGTATCGCAGAATGTAAGCTGTCTAGAGTGCACATTAGTGAAGTGAGTCTTGTATTGCATCTTAGTTCAACTGATTTCAGCAATAGTAAATAACCACTGAAGCATACACTGCTGTGCAGTCCTTCAGAACTTAAGTGTTCAGCATAACTACTGTTTGCATGTGACCAAAATGGGAAAAGGGAGGTGTATACAAAGGAGTGAATTATAACAAAGAACACTTTCTGCTTCAGTTCTTGTTCAGAAAACATATGTTCAGCCATGCAGGCAACAGTTGGGGTAAAGACACACTGTAGGTTTGGAAACAAAAGGCATGTTCTTTTCTTGCATTCACAATGTTTTCAAACATATTCACTTGTTAGGGACTAGCCTGTCAGCTGGATCTTCTTGCAAGCGTGATTTCTTTTTCCCGACTTCTTTCAAAAGCTTTTTCCCCCACAATGTTTTACACTTCATATAATCCACTGTGCATGGTAGGCCTGCCTCAGCCTTTGTGCTATTGATGGTTCAGAGGTGGAGGGGCCATGCTCTGGGAGAATGTGGCTAAAGGGTAACCTTTTGCTCACCCATACATCTGAAGATGCTAAGCCACTCTTATTCCAAATATCTTGAGTGGTTTCGTTGCTCTTTCTTGATGAGATGGGTTACACTTCACCTTTAGAACATTGTCAAACAGATTAACGCAGCAAAAATACTTCGGACAGTGTTGGTCTTTATACTTTTTTTTTTTTTTTCCTATGTAACCAAATACTGAAAATCTTTTGGAGACCTATCATAACTGCATTGAGTCATTCAATAAAAAAAGATATTATTTTTTTCTCCACTGGAAATTCATTGAGTTTTGGCATGCCAGAGTAACCTAAAATTACATGGTCATTACTTCTGTTTGGATTCCTTTTTCCTAAATATATGGTACAAGACCCTAGTATAAATCCGCTTATATAGGCATAAAGGTAGTGGCTATTTCTGAATAAGCTCTACCTGGTTTATTTATGACCTTTAAACTCATATAGCTAGAAAATGTACTGCTTGAGCTCCACGGGTATAGCTAAATTGTACAACTTTCTAGCATAGGCAAGACGTGAAGTTTCTTTGGAAATGTCTAAGTGATCTACTCTCTGTAGGTTTTTCTAGGTCGAACGACTCATCTATCAAGTCAGGTATTCATCCTTTGTTGTCAGCAGTGAATACCTCAAAGACAGGCAGGGCTCCCTACATTTTAATGCATGTAGGCTTTTATATAGAGCTTCAGCATATGTCTAACTTTAAGCATTCTGCTCTATAATTGGGTTATGTACTTGCTTAGTTTAGATGTGCACCACTGAATATAATGGTGGGGGAGAAGATATAATCTCTGTGACAAAGATTTTACACCAGCACTTTGAGCCGCCATTTATTTTACCTTTAAAAAAAATACAAAAATGATGTGTCTTTCATAAAATTCTCTTCATATTTCATTTAAATACAGACATAATATTTGACTGTGACGAGCTGTTTTAATGTTGGAAGTGCTCTGTCAATAACCAGAATGGTCATGGAGTTTTATGCTGTCTTGTGGATTATTCATGTATTCTGTTGGAGTATTAATAGCATTAGCTGAATTCAGCAGCCTGAGAGATTGCTGCTGATGAGTGTCCAGTGATTAGGATTTCCCACATAAGACCTTGAGGATCATTTAGACAACTAGAAAATCCAGACAAGAAAAGTCCATGTAAATATTTTCTAACGGAAGGTGCCAGCAAATACATCCTTGCCAACATATGTCAAAGCTGCCAGAAGATCTGTGAGGATGGGGATTAACTTTTTAGCACTGTCATCTTAAGGGCCTTGACAGGGAAACATTATTTAAATGTTTCTCTTTGACTGCATATGACTGAAAAGATGTTAACGGTAGATAAAACTAATATAAAGCAGTTAATGATACTGACATCTATTCCAAGTCTGCACCTTTTTCTTTTCATTGAGCTCCGTGTCAGACATCCTTGAGAATACTGCAGCTTTGAAATAAATTGTCCTTCCTTCTCAAATGAAATTTGATGATTTGTCTCCAGTCTGATAAAAGAAAGCATGAGCTAGTATATTGCTTCTTTTGGGGAATTTTTTGTTCTGTTTTATAGGCTCTTTACAAGTAAATTATGTTTTAGATGTTGCAGTGACTTCTCTGACTCTCAGGAAGAAAACAGTTAATAACAATTTCTTTCCTCTCGGCTCCCACGAGCCTACCTTTGTTGTACAGTTTGCATATAACAGCTAGTAAGAGTAGAATGTACTGAACCTTAAACAAATCTATTAGGATCACTATGGCAAGAAACTGGGGAAAATGGCAGGAAAAACGAACAATGATTTTGTAAACCCTCCAAAGGTCAGAAAAAGGCTTTCAGTAAGTATGCAGAGGCTAGAAATCAAATCCCATTTCCTATCATAAGAAACCAGTTGTTTTAGCAGCAGTGGTTAATGTACTGTATGTGAAAGATTTAAGACTAGTTGGAAAGCTTTGCTTCTGTTTTATTAGGCTGCTATTGAAAAGCCAACAGCATAACTTCAACTAGGTGCTTTGAGATTTCTTAATGGGCTGTCAAGGGCAAGACACCAGGTCTGTGCTATACTAGCTCTTTCCTGTACATTAAAACAACAGGGGCCAAATGATCATATACAGAAGTATGAATTACTTGATGCTTTCTCTGTTCCATATGGTCAGCCATGTCTTTGGCAATTAATCATGTACAGAATCAGTTGAGTGCTCTCTGAAGCATTGAAGTCAACATTTAGTTGTACCTGTGCCAGTGGGGGCAGTGGGGGTTGCGAGCGTAAAATAGCAGGATGAAGAGCTGCTGGCGCCGAAGCCAGAGCAGCTGGCTTCTATAAACAACACTTTTTTTCCTCTTTACCCTTTTTTTTTTCCTTTCTTTCTTTGACAAACATGAGCCATTTTTCAATATCATCCAAAACATGAGGGTTGCTGAGTGAAACTGTGATATCTGGCATAATGGATTAATAAACAAAAGGCACAGGAGTGGGTTTAATGTGCCCAAATTACTGGGTGATAATTTAAACCTTACTGCCTGCTTCCATCGTATCAATTAAAATGGGTGCATTTGCTCATATGTTACGTAAAAATTTTAAAAGTAAAGAAGAAATGAGCAGTGGTTTGTAAGCAATTGCTAGCTTTTTTATCACACAGAAGTTATGACATGTTAAATTAACATGGCTTAATAGATTTCAGGCCCTGTTTTTCCCCCCTTCTCTAAAAGACACAGTGTTCCAGTTTTACAGAATTTCATCAGGACGCCTTTTGTGCTAAAAGCAAAATAAAGTCACCGACATAACAAGGAAGGTGCAGAACAACATTTAAAATTTTAGCTCTGCTAAAAGATTTTACACTTCATGTTTTTCCTCTCTGTATTAGCTATTGATTATTGAGAGATGACTGCTATATTAAAGTAGAAGTGGTTAGTAAAGATTCAGAAGCTTATCCTATTTAAACTGGTGGTGAGTAAATTAAATCTTTAACTCAGAGTGAAAAATCTGATTTGTTGACCCAATAAAGTGGGACCAAGAGACAAACTGTCCCAAGTGCCACTTTAGTTCAGACTGAAGGCTAATTTGTTTGACAGAATACTAGGCTTCACGTCTCCAGCTATACAGTGTTTCTAACCTTAAGTCTGGCTCCTCGAGAGGTCTGTGTTGAAGGAAGGGAAATCTAGTTTTAAAAGACTAAAAATGTACCAGTGTGGGTTTTGGAGTGTTTAGAGGTTGCTGTTTGGTTTGGGTTTCTGGTTTTTGGGTGGGTTTTTTTCTTGTTCATAAGCATGTCACCCAGGATACACACAGTTAAGCAGGGTAGCAGCCCATCAATGTTGAAACGTAGTTTCTTCTGCTGTGTATTTAAGAAAAAAAAAAATGTCTATTGTAATCCTGTAACGATACTTAGGTTAGCTCTGTTCAGTCTCATAAGAGGTTTTGAGTGTGTATCCTGGGTGAAGAGTAAGACTTGGTTATAACACTTGCTATTCAGTCCTGTGTCGCTGGTGCATTTTGTCCGTGGGAATAAGAGGAATATGATGTTGGTCTCTTAAAATCTTACTGTAGCACCTTTTTCTTACATACTAAGAGGAGATGTTTCAATGGCTGTTGCTTGATATGTCAGTAAAGCACTAGATTTAGTTCTGCCGCTGTACCAGCAGGAGAGTAAAGGCTCTAATTACCTAAATACTATCTTTAACATAGAAGGCTGGATTGGAATCTGAGATAGATAGATATATTTATATATATATATATATATGCATAAATGGGTTTGGGTTTTTTTGAGAGGCAGGTTGTGTGCGTGTTTTTAAGACCACGCCATTTGGGATTTACACGGAGATGCCATAAATACAGTAATAGATCTGTAAAGAGCACAGGGAAAGCTTACTGCAAATATGAATAGTACTACTTATTAAAGAGACATGCTAAAGAGACAAGAAGCTGCTTCCCTCAAGTGATAAGCAGTTTGTGTAATCTTGTTGCTTAGGTTGTCCAGGATACGTTTTTGCCAGCTCAGGAAGCAGAAGAAAGAAAGTTTCAACAATTTGTAAACATTACCACCCTCAAGAATCTCTGTGAACACTAGGATGAGATAAGACAGGCTGTAGGGCTGGTTACGTGTTTATTTATTCTACTGTCCTGTGGTCCCAAGTGTGCTGGAAAACACCGAGTCCGTGGTGAGTCCAGCTCAGCGATGTGAAGGCTTCACTCAGCAGTGGGCGAAGGGGGCCTCTGCAGACAATTATCTGTCATTAAAGAACATTAAAAGAATTGAGACACAAGATCGGATTTTCTTTGATGGGATGTGCGGCTATAGTGATGTTCAAAAGAAGGTCATTCCTGCCCTTTAGAGCAGGGGTGGTATTGGCTGAGTTTCTGATGGATTTTTATCAGTGTTGATGTGAGGAAATGGCTTTCCCAGCTGATAACATCTTTGACCGAGTTTCTTGAACCCTTGACCTTTATCAGTCAAGTTATATATCGAATCCCCTTGTTAAAAATAAATCCCAAAACAAGTTGCATGGAAAACAAAACTTTCCAAGGAATACGTTTTGCAGTTCTATTATTTTACCCATATCGCTGCTTTATTTGTTACAATTTGGGATTTTTATTGAGAGGATAAGAATAGCGAGTTATTAAGAAATGCCTCTGTAAAAGCTACATATCAAACCCTGCCCTCGTGTTCCGGGTAACCTTACTGCCCTCAGCACCCTTAGAAAACAAGTAAATCAGTTCAATTGCTATGTATTGTAGTTGTATGTGGTTTAGTAGTACTATTTCACCCTCCAGGTAGTTGCAGCGGTACTCACAGGGCTCAGTAAAGAAGTGTTTATGATATCGGTCCCAAACTATGAGTTTGAGTCGAACTGCGTCCGTCACCACAGAACTGACAGGTGTTAACAGAAGGCTGGAGCAGTGTAGTTGTTCTCTCAGTAAAAGTTAAATTATGTTCAATTGCAGAATTATGATGTTTCTGTAGGTGGAGGGGGCTTCAGGCAGTAGAACTCGGCACCAGAGCTGCAATTTGGCCAGGCCATCAGGGTTCGTACAGAAGCGCTATGTGATTGTAAATACTTGGAGAAGTGCTCACCCATCTTCTCTGACTGATACTACTCTAATCACATCATCTTTTCATTAGATTTTAACTGAAAATGCTTCAGGACTCTCAGTTCTCCGCGCTGTATGCTTTGGGAATCACTTATTTAGGAGGATCTTGATATTTGTTGCCCGCAAATGACCATCCTGTGAGCTGCGTGAGGCGTAGCGTCATTGCACTTGGGGCTTTTCTGCAGTCTTGAAGAGAAGTAGACTTCTACATCGTCACCAGTGGGTTTATCTATCCCATTGTGATTAATAAGGCCGCATGAGGATTCTGAAAAGGAAATCTTGGTGTACAGTGATCTAGCTGAGGTCTGACCGCCCTATAATACAGAGATACACATCAGTTACAGTGCCGTGTCAAGCCTTGTGTCTGGTAAATATGAAACTTAAAGCCTAAATGGGTATATTTATTCTGAATGACAAAGACTGTTAATTTACATCAATTAAAGAATGTGCATCTCTACATTATGTGAGAATGTTCTCTCACACGCTGAAGTCCTCTGTCAAATACTGCTTTAAACTGTGCAGCTGCTGGAAGTGGGGCTGTAAGATCAGGATTGTTGAGGTTGGCGGATATTAGAGCTTGTGGAAAAGATGTTATAGGTCAGCGTAAGGGAAACCATGTCAGGGAATCCTTATCTGAAAATGCTCTCTGGCTTTTTGTTTGCTTTGTAATGTCAAAGCAGGGTCAAGAATGTGATCTGTATAGACAGTTTTGAATGCTTTGGTTTTTTACAAGAAAATGTTCTTTTTGATGTGTAAGTCCCATATGATTGGGTAATACCTTTTGGTAGGGCAACTGATAGAGCTGGGAGGAGGGGAGGGAGATGCTTTTTGCTGTTTGTAATCTGATGTTGGTGTAATAGAAGTATTTTCTGACTCTATGAACCCTGTCATACTTGTCTCTTGGAACCACCATGGCAGTAGCAATGTTACTGCAACTTTACATAGCTTAAGTAGTGTACAATCTGCATATTATTGGGTGTTGTGGGGGGAAAGATACACACCCCACCTGTCAGACCAAGGACAGATCTTCCCCTTTTAACAAACTGAACATAACAACCACCATTTATCTGGCAGAATTCCCAGAAGAATTTTTGTGGGTGTACATTTGGGCAGGGCAGATGTAACGTGTATGCAATGTTGCGGAGGAGGCGATCCATTGTGTTGTTCCTGTAAGAGAGGCCATGCTGGGAGTAGGCAGTGCAGTTCTTGGTGATGTCTGAGATGAGCTTTCAAACTCATTTCTACAATTGCTCGGGTTAGAAACATATTTTTGCCTCCTTTTCTGTGAAAAAACTAGGTTTGTGCAAGCATTCTGTCTATTCAGTCATCCTTCCGGAAACCATTTAAATGCTTTGATATGTTTGCAGAACATGTGACTGAAGGTTAGAATAGCAAAAATAATTAAGCGAATATCAGTGGCTGATTAAGGCGAGAAAGGCAAATCTTCACTGAAGGAAAAGGCTTGTAGCGTCCACTCTAGATCTCTGTTGCGGTCGCACTGCTGCGCATCACAGCACCACGTGGGCACCGGTTGACCTGTGCATTAGTAGCATCAACATCTGCACGTGCCGTGTCTTTTCCAAGTTGGCAGACATGGGGAAGCATAGGAGAAAGGAGAGGAGAAAAAATGGTGGGTGAGTTAGTAGTTGAAGGTGAAGATAGAGGGAGGGGGTTGGAGTTAGCTTGCCGGGTGAATGAAGGACAAAAAAATCATCTGCAGTCTCATTACATCAGCATTAACTGTCGATGCAATGTTTCAGTTGTGGAAGGCCAGTAGCTTTTGCTCTGCGGAGACTGAGTATCATCCTACTCCACAGATGACCTAAATCCATTGTGTGGTTATATATCTATTATTTATTCCATAAATGCAAAAAAGGTAGTTTTACTGCTTGTTTACTTGAAATATTTCACAATAAAGGGAACGGGGGGACGTTATCAGAAATTCTTTTCAGAAGACAGAATAAAAACAAGCATTTTCTTCTTTAGCTCCAAGGAACTTCTTTAGCACCAAGGATCAAAGGGAAGGGGCAAACCCCCCCAAATGAATGCTGTGTTAAGGGAAACATTTTGGGTATGATTTGATTCAAGTAAATATTTAGAAAACAAGAGTATTATGTCTCAAGGCAGTGAGAGCTAGAATGCACAATGCCTTGTTGTGTTACTTAAGGCAATGAGATTTTAAGGTTTACCTTATGTGCCATGTATATTGATTAAATACCAAATATATGGTGGCCATTTCTAACCATCATTTACTGTATTGATTTGTCAGCAGTGGAACTGTAATAAAAAACCCTATTGATTTACTGTCCTTATTTGCTTATGGGTTTTTTATTAATTTTACACATTGTTTCCTATTTCTAGATTATAATTTTTATGTGTTTTTTTCCCTTTAAGACAAGCCTGGTCCTCTCTGAAGTTGGAAAAGAGGAACAAATTGATGAACAAAGGAATGAAACCATCAGCTGCTTCTTGCTAGTTCTTACTGAGCGACAAAAGCTGCGTAAAGAATGGGCAGCAAGGTGAGATATTTTTGAAAAATACTAAGAAAACAAAATTAGAAACAATTATCTCAACTATACACTTTTAAATCCCCTGGGTGGGGAGGGGGGCAAGCTGACACTGGGAGGGGGAAAAAGAAAAAAAAATCAAAATTTTCACGGTTCAAATAGTGTTTTTCCGTGAAAAGAATAGTTGAGGTTTCTGCTTCTGATTTCAGAGTTACTTCGTGGGTTAGAATGCTCCTTTACTGTGCTTATATATTGCAGTCTATTGGTAACAGCGTCATAGGCAGCATACATATTTGAGGACTACTATCACCTTAAGTGCTCTAAGGTTTTCCTTGTGTTGCTAACAATATGAGCAATACTCCTTGTTGGCATGCCATGCAAATAGGTACCCTTCTTGCCCGCTTTCTTCATGGTCCTCACATGTTCTTGTGGTGCCCTACTGCGGTTAACTGGGTTGTGCTGGGTGAGATTGGCTTAAGTGTTCGCATTGCTGGAGTTTGTGTCGTGTGGCTGTTTTATTATACTTGAGTTTTTAAACTGAACTCATTGCTATGGTAATAAATTAGGTGATGTTAATATTTTTAAAAAGTTACTTATGTTTTTATTTGAAAAAGTTTTTGCTGGAATGTAGTCAGGTGAATGCATTTCAGAAACTGCAGATACTTCTGGTTTGCTCAGAAATATGTGAATTTTGGAAAGAATTTCCACCATATACCACCTTGTGTCCTTTTTAGCTGCTAAATGTTACCTTTTTTCCCATCTATTTCTCAAAGCAACAGATTCATACTGATTTAATATCATCTCTTTTTTTTCTTATTTATCATATTTACATAAACTATCTAACAGTCCACTAAACTTTTCTACCAAATGTACAGCTTTCCTTTAAAACCAGAAGACTCCCTGTGCTTACAATTAAATACAGTTTTCAGTCAAATATATATTTTTTTAATGATTTTGTTAATTCAAATTAGGACTTAATTGGCATGATTCTTTTACCTGTGCTAAATGTTCCAGTTAAAGGAGTTCTCCTGTGTTTTGTCAGTGTGTGATTTTGTCAAGTTCCTGGAAATTCTACGGGATTGATTTTGAAAGTTTAATTGTAGGTGTTGGGTCTGGCACTCGAGTGGCTTTGTGGTTCCCAGTAATTAGAGTCCATGGACTTGAAACATTTTAGAAGCTTTAGATAAATTAAATGTTATTACATAGTAGCAATTATTATAGAAATTAAAGGCTTTTATAAGTTTGTGTTCTTATCAGTATGGAATGTTTACTTGCGCACCGATCCATTAAGATCTCAGAGCGGAAGAGAGCTCAGCAATGTAAATACGGTATTGCCTGTATTGTCAGGTGGGGTTTGTCGCTTCCTTTTTGAGGGATTTAAGGGATTTTGTGGGGGTTTTCTTGCCTTCCATCACCATGCTTACCAAATAGTGCAGAAGGTTTGGCTACAGTGGAAACTGAGGAAATCACTTCAGGCTTTTCTGTGGGACGCACGCATCTTTGCTGTGAACTGGAACAGAAAGCTTGCTAGAGATAAGAAAAGGATAAACAATTTTAGTGAGCAGAACATCTTTTTAGTGTTCATTTAGTTTAATGATTTCCTAATATATGAAGTTGTTGGGATTCACGGCCATGGGGGCTCATTTAAATGTAATGCGGGCTGCGGTGTTCCTGGGCTCTGCTCGCCGCTCGCCCTGGGATCGGAGGCTGGGGCCAGCCTTGCGGTTGTAGACGTAGTCTAGTCTGACACAGAAATGCTAAAGCTCTTGGGGAGGGGTGGGGAGAGGCACAAGCAGACGAAGTGCAGGCCTTCTTAAAACTAAACACCTGAAAGAAAGTTTCAAGAGCCTTGTGCCTCGGAAGTTCTGAAAGAAAGTGTCCTTTGAGTATTAAATATCCATAATCCTTTTTCTTTCCATTTGATGTTTCCCATTCCAGTGACCTATCTGAGTGTCTCATCCATATGATCTGCATAAACAGACCGTTACCGTACACCTCACTTTACTTCATCAAAGCCTCAGCTAGATGTCTGGAATGAAGCAGTGACTGTGGTAGCCATCAAGCATACGGCGGTGAAAGTTATAAAACGTCCACCGTGGTACTAGCAGGGCTGCCCATGTTTTAGAGATCAGTCTGTTGTGTACTTTGGAATTACATGAGAAAAATGTGCTTGGACAGGAAATAATTAGCACTTGTCAAAGGGCAGGCAATAGGTTACAGTATTTTACTTTCAACAGGCTATCAGGGGATCAGCTAGATTAGATAATAGAATTTTTTTTTCCTCTGGAAGTTAAATACAGATGACTCTAATTACCTTACGTTGTGCATTAGAGAGCACATTATGAACAGTACAACTTCAAGAAATTTAGGTCAACGAAGGGAGGGCAGCTGGCAAAAACTTTACTCTGTGCTTGGTCTTTGCAGAGTTAGGTCGACATTCTGTTCTTTCATGGGTTTTGTTTGTGTCATTGACACCTTAATAATATATGTGCTGGGAACTGTTTATACAAACTGATCCAACTTTTTAAAGTTTAGCTTTTTGCAGAAAAAGGCATACACACTGTTTTGATATGTATCTACTTGGTTGAAGCCTGTCCTTGCATTATTTGTTTTTAAGTGGTACCACTATTTCCGCATATTAATGAGCTGAAATTACTCTTTTAAGTTTTTATTTCAGCTCCATAGTCCAAAACACATGGCAGTGCGCTCGGTGTTACGGTTCACTGTTTCATATACTTCTGACTCAAAGGTGCCATCAGTATCTTAAGTATCCGAGCAGGTCTTCCGGGGTTTCAAGTTGTTCTCTGTTGGGTGAGTGGCGGTGATCCCAAAGACTTCAGGTAGGACTCAGTGAACGTCCTCTAAGTGTTAACAGAAATGGTCCAGAGTTTTTAAAGCCCCAGATTTGTTTATACTGCACGATAGTGCCTGATGGACAGGTTGTTATAGCTGTTAAGGAACTGCTCTAGCCCTTTGAACTGACCCCTTCTTGACCTCTGCTTCTAGAAGGTCACCCTTCAGCTTATAAAGTAAGGGGAACCTTGGACTCTACTGTAACAAATAGAGGGTGAAGGGAACAGCTGTGAATTTTGGACTAACCATGCGAACCTGTATAGACTTTTTAGGGTCACTGTATGATAATGAAAATTGTTACCAAATTATATGGAAATTTAACAGCAATAGTGGGAAAGAGAGGGTGGGGTCTCACGCATTGGGTTTGATAAATGAAGTGTGAAGTTACCCATCTGGCTCTAGACAGCCCTCTTTTTCTCTACGAAAGAGAAACATTTAAAAATAACCATGGTACATCTAGAATCAATGACCCATACAGAGAGCTGGAATAGATCAAGATTTAATGGTGGCTGTGGAAGAAATTATCATTTGAAAAGTGAGACAAAGGATGAAAAAGTACAGTTCAATATCTGCACCTGATTCATTTTCAGAAAAGGCCTTAATATTTTTACCCCATTGATGATGCTATTGACTTTTTTTATTTTACTTTTTAACTGCAACCAGAAAGTGGTGATAAAGAAACAGTTTGGACAGAAAAAAAAAAAAAAAAAAAAAAGAACAAGTAGTACTTGAATTTCAAGAGAGAATGTTGCACTTTTCCTGATCAGTAAATGCCCAAGAGAACTGGACTATAGTTCGATAAAAATTGTATCTCTTATTTCTCCTAATAGAAGTCGTATCATGTTATAATAATAATAATGTCTTTAATGGTTGTGTGACATGGTGCACTTAATTCCTAGTCCTTTTTTGCTGTGTTTTCCATAAAGATACATTTACTACCAAACTAATTTTTCATCAGTAAATCAACAATAGATTGATTTAAAGGATGATGTTTAACTGCATTGAAAATATTAACTGCTAGGAAAAAACATGGTTAGTTAAATCATTACTAAAATCTTTTTCACACAGAAATGTTATTAGTCCAAAATGGTTTTATTATGACGCAAGCTCTTATGCCCATTTTGCTATTTTCCTGAGTGAAATTGCATGATTTCTCTTAAGGGAAATTCAGCCAGGTAGTGGAAAACGTTAAGTTTTGGAGAAGGACTAAAGAAGCGGAAAGTTTGATAGGACGAATAAAATTATGTTGTTGTATTTCATAGTTGTGCTATTTAGCCAAATTCTGAAATCTCAGGTTCTCTCTAAGTCATTATGTAATGACAAATTGAGATAGTGAAAGCAGAATAAACATTCAATAAATAATTTGGACCAAAATAAACAGAAAATTCTTCTGGTTCATGAGATAAACACCAGAAAAGTGTTAAGTGATTATATCTTGTAAGATCAATAACTTAAAACCTTGCGTTATTGAAATAACACAATGAAAAAAAATCTGGTTTATGAGGTCATTCTACAATCCGTAACATTTTGTAGATCTTCAGTATTGTTATATTTTTCCATCTTTGCACAGCACTTTGAAAAAGAACCTGTTGCTCACGGCAATTCATATACGTTTCAGGTCTGAAGTAAAACTTGAGCTATAATTCCTTGCCTTTTGTCAAATATCTTCTCAGACCTCACAATTCTGACATAACAATGTAGAGGTATGCGTTTTTTCTAGCTACAGTGAATGCTTATAATACTACTGAGATAGTATTATATCAGTATTAATATTAGATAGTATTAGATCTCAGCAATGAAATCTGGATTATTATGTGGATATTTATATAGGAATCTAAATTATAAATACACAGTCTGATAAGTGAGTCCTAATCTGTGATAAGGCTATTTGGTTCTATAATAAGGGCAGTGAAGAATATGAGAGTGGAATCCTGAAATAACATGCATGGTAAATGAGATACAAACAGGAAGATTTATATGTATTTTATTTTCTGTTTTGAAGAAAAACTTACTTTTTTTCTTATGCCTTCCCTCTTTTTGCCTTGGAATTTTAGATCGTATCCACGAAGGTAATTGAGGTACAGCTGATGCTTTTTAGCTCCAGCAGGAGAAAGCATTGGCATAAAGAAGGAACATATTTCCTACTGTAACAGAAGAAAAGTCCACGGGTTAAGAAGTTATCGTGGGCTTTGGGAAAATTGGGGCAGTTTTTTTTCCTTCTGTCACAGACTTTGTATTTTTCAGGACCTGACTAAATGCTAGTTTTTAAATGAAACATGGTAATACCAGTTGAAAGACTAGTTGACAAATACTGAATTTTTTTACACTCTCACAGGCCTGCCAAGTTGAGAAATATATGAAATATTGTGAACTCTACAGAAACTACTGCAGTGGGAGCTACACTAGTTCTAAAGATTTAACAGACAAATTGCAGAGGTGTCAACGTCTGACAGAGCAGGGGGGAAGTATTTGAGTTGTTTAAAACTTCTGTAGTTTTTTTGTTTTTGTAACAGTTGTCCTCTCTGGACAATATGTGCATCAGCTGGGATGGATACTCAGTAAGTTAGCAACAAGCATAGGTAAAAATTTCAAGTCGTCATTTTGGAAATCACGGGGGAAATAAAGAAAATTATCTTTCCGTCCTTTGATATTCATATTTTGTATGTGTGCCTGTGTATGTTCTTTAAAAGAAGAAAATCAAACTGTTTGGTGTGTAACCTAAAACAGTTTTTCAGAAAGTCGATGTACATTTGTGACTTAGGTGATAATGCTGAATCCGGTGTGTTAATCAGGAAGACGCTTTGAGGCAGACTGAAAACCAGCCTCGCAGCCTTCAAATGAATGGAGAAAACACTGCGACTTCAATGAAGTTGTCAGGTCTCCTGCTGTAGTTATGCGTAGACATCAGCTGCCTTGATTGACCTTTGACTTTTCTCCAGTTGCTTATTACCAGACTCCTTTTGCTTCTCGTGACCCTTCCTGTTTTCCGCCTCTGTCTTTCACCTGTGTTTCTTGTATTGAGGAGTCTTTGAAGTGGCCAGGCTTGGGATCAATAGGTACAAGTGCT
Organism: Falco rusticolus; assembly: GCF_015220075.1. Lineage (NCBI taxonomy): Eukaryota > Metazoa > Chordata > Aves > Falconiformes > Falconidae > Falco > Falco rusticolus. Next base: position 18,111,557 of record NC_051201.1, read on the forward strand.
CTGCAGAACAATGGAAATACTGCTTGATTAAATGCTGCTGTTTAACCACCACTATTATTTCCTTTGAAACTGTCTTGACCCTTTACCCTTGGGAAGACTTTCTGTTTACAAGCTGCGGCTACTTGCAGAAAAAGCTGCTGCTTACCTTGTGCTGTCACTGGGTGCACAGCAAACGGGGTGCCAAGAAGGTCCTTTGGTGTGGGGACTCCAAATGGCATTGCAGGGCAGGCTAGTGACAGGCGCCGAACTTCAGCTGTGTGTGGCTTTTGTGCATCAGACTGCTTCATCAAGGCGCTTCGTAGGGACTGCTTACTCTAAGGGTTTACTTCATCATTTTAGTTTAGTTTCAGCGCTCCGCTTCTGAAAACCCTAAAGAGGCACATCATGGTACATCATCCCATACCTGAACAGCTACGGAACCAAAATGCTTTGACATTTCTCTTTTCTGACTTTATGCTTTTCTTCTTGCTGTGTTTGATTTTTCAAAAGATGACACTTCCACAACCGACACAAATTTGATCCTTATTTGTAGTGCATTTAAAGTTTCCAAAACAAAAAGTCATAAAGAATTTTCCCACTGTATCAAGGTACATTTGAGGATTTACTTTTTTTTATTCTTTTTCCCACTGTATTTCACCTGGACAGGCTTTTAAAGTCGGCATGGGTGACATTTCCTTATTTATGTAAGCTTTCATGATTGTAGTACAAGAAAGATAGTTAGTGTTGTTTTTCGAGTGCTTTGACAATGATTTGCTCACTACCACTGGGAGATCTGAATGCTGGAAATGGAGATTATTGCATTTGCAGGCCGCAGGATACTGGAGATTGAATAGATCACAGAGGTGACAAATTTATAATCTGTGGAGACAAAGTGCTAGCCACATCATCAGACAGCTGAACCACAAAGCAGCATTAGCATCAGCTGTCATCATTCCTGTTAAGAGAGAATGGTGTCCACCAGAGGCAGGGGAAAAGGAGAAAAGCTGGGAGAATTCAGTGGGTTGTACAGTGCTCTGCAGCTGCCCATGTTAGCTAAAGACCTGGTGTTATAAGCTAGGGATAAAGCTTGACTGGTCCAGAGAATGAAAAATTATCATAGATTTATTTTGCTTTATCTTCCAGGGTTTCTTTCTTCTGCAATATCATCCATGCTTTCCTTTGCCTTCAGCAAAACGTGCTAATGTCACGGGGATGTAACGTGTCCGCAAAACTACTCACAAACTTAGCATGAACTAAAACTTAAACTAGACATTTAAAATTAAATGAGTCTAAAGGTAAAATTCTCACTTCTGTAAAATAATAGAAGCCTTATCCATACGGGGCTTCATTGTTAATGATGTTAGTACCACTGTTGTTGCAGCTTTCTCTGTCGTAAAGCTGAATTAAATAAATTTGATTTGGAGGGTCTGCATTAAAAAATCTGTATACATTATGAATACAGAAGAAAGAGAGGGTGACTTAAAGGGTTTACCTAGCCAAATGGCGTGCTTCTGTACTAGCATGAGGCATGAGTGAGCAGATGCTTACAGAAGTTCATGACTTCAGTCTTAACTGCTGTCAGCCTTATGTTATTAAAGTTTTTCCACATATACAGAACTTGATGGCTCCAGGGATTGGTAATGAAATACAAAGCCTTTTGTTTTCAGGTCAGTGGTTCAAATATGGTTCAGGTAGATAGTGCCAAAGATTATTCCCATTGGGTATCTGTGTTAGATGGCCTATGTAAAATGCGTCGGTTCTCCAGCCCTAGTAGGCAGGTGTGTATATCACGTAAAGCAACTGTTAGAGCTGACACTAATTGGTACCCTTGCTGGCATTTTCCAAGCAGCCAAAAATTAAATGGATGTAGAAACTGAGCGAGGCGCTGTCAATGCTCTGAGCGGTCTGGGCCGTGGTTGTGGGATGGTGATAAGGCAATGAATGTCGTAGCTGACGGTGGGCAAAAAGAGCGTGGCGGTCTGCTGTGTTGCTCTAGTTTGCTTGTACTACAAGTTATGGAAACCTACCCCGATAGTCACGTGCTGGTGAGCGCCGCGGTGAATTACTGGACAGCGTTACCCCAGCGTTGGGCGAGAGGGAAGGGCAGTCTGCTGGGAGGTCAAAGCATGGCTGGAGGTGTATCTGCTCATCAGAGAAACAAAGTTCAACTGGAGAAGAGAATTAAATTTCCTTGCTTATTTTTGCTACTGATGAGATCTTTTGCGCGTTTTAACACTTTAGTTTGGCTGTGTTATTGGTTCGGTTTATTTTGTCTGAATTTTGAATTCTTCACATAGCATTGCTGTGAACTTATTAAATTATAAGCTGTGATGATGTTTAAAATAGCTAAAAATGGAAGATGGCATTTCTTATGCTTTAGATTTTCTGTAAAAACAGAACTTGGCAACTTGTTACATAGCATGCCTTTTTTCCATATACTTTGTGTTATTTTGGTAAATGATAGCAGTCCCAAATGGAGACAGTGCTTAAAGCATATGTAATAGTAGCAGAAGAAAATCCTGCTGTAACTTGCTTGAGTAGCTTGGGCAACCAAGAACACTCCTAGAGTATGCAGTACACCAGCTTACTGGTAATTCACAATACTCATGTTTCCGTATTGCTGTATTCTAGCGATTATCTCGCCTGGGTTGGTGGTGGAGCAGGTAGGGCTCACGGGGGAGAAGGTCGTTAAAACAACATCAGTGATATAGGTAGAAATCGAGAGAAATAACTGAAATGAAAAAATATCTTGAGATGTGTCAAAAAGATTCACTGAGAAACAGGCTCTCAAAATGCAGGGTTTGTGGGAGAAGCTAAGAAAAGGCTCTAGAGTGTTAAAGTAAAAGCATTAACACTAAGAAAAAAAAGTATTCTGTTGGAAAAGGAGAGTTATGTGAATTTTAAGGGCTACTAATAAAAGGGTGATCTGCTGTTTCTGCAAAGGTAAATGGAATGGATACATCAGTTACGCCTGTGGATGTTCTAGAGTTAGATTTAGTTCCAAAAAATGCTGGAGGGCATTTTTGGTACAAGTTTAGATGACAGTCTTTAAATTTGTGCCAGCTGTTTTTAAGCAAGTCAACATTTTCTCATTTTTATTTTCTCATATGTAGTAATGTCAGCATTTGATATGAGATCTGAAAAATACTCTTACCAGAATTATTTTTGACCACCTAGTAAAAGGTGGATTTGAACACTTGCATAGGGGTTGTAAGGTAATCGGTTGTAAAGTGGCAACACCGGCATAGATGACTCGCTAGCTGTACAGCACATTTATTGTAAGGCAGTTTATTACATCTAAGGTCTAATTATTTTATATTAGGCCATCCTGAAAGCATTTTAGATGTTCGTCCTTCTTTTTGTGTTTGGAGATACGGATTATCCCAAAATCCAGACGTGTGTGTGGGGGTTGAGGGGGAGGTTGGAGGAGGGGAGAGGCGGGGAGAGGCAAGGGGTTTGGGAGGGAAGAGGGTGCAATGTTGGAGAAGGTTTTTAACTGGTTTGCTTGCCTGTAGGTGACACTGTTGCATCATTTATCTGTACATTTTCACATATCTTGTCCAGGGACAAAAAAAAAAAAATGTTTCATTAAAATAATTTGAGAGAGATTCAAATAAATATATTACATTAATGATTCCTTAAGCCTTGGGTAGAGAGTAGTCTTCAGTACAGATAGATGAATTGAATGTTCTCCTTCACAAATATGGCAGCAGTTTATGATATTATTTCTGATTAACTAGCTCACTTGCGCTGAATCTTCAGTTCAGTATTCCCTTGACAGGCGAGATGCTAAAAGGATTGCTCTGCATGTTTCTAAAGACTAACGTAATAAACCAAGATGATAATACACCGATGAAGAAGAAAAAAAATGTCTTAATTTGCTGCTAAGTTATGGCAATATAAAGTTAAAATGTTTTTCTTTGCTCAAGTCATTTAAATTAATAATGTGTGCCATTAAGTGAAATCTCACAGAGGATTTTTTTTCTTCTTTGCCATTACGTATCCTGGCTACAGAGAAAATGAAATATTCTATGAGGCTTGAGCAATCATCTATCTCTAAGCTACAGTGTGCCTGCTGCCAGATGTTCAGGTGCTGGTGCTGCTGCTTTGACATGTATATCTCTTCCAGGCAAAAAAACAATATATACATCAGTCCAGGTGCAAGGTGGCCTTGCCAGCAAACCTGCCTCCTTCTAGCTGTGACACTCATCCACTCCCCGTCAGAATGTGTACGTTAGAAGGGGATTGTAATTAACCCCTGGAAAGCATAGGTTTCACTGAAGTGATGTGTACGGTAATGATATTGTTAGCTTCCTTAATTTCCAGTTTCACCATCAATTATGCCATGTGTTTCATCCAGTTGGTGCTACCCTCCCAGTGTTAATTATAACCTACAAGACTGTTACAGTTAATTTTATGGCAAGCATATTGTCTCTTCAAGGCTCCACAGCAGCTCATAAATTATCTTGAAGGTAAAATGTAACTTGGGGAACTAGTTATGAAAATTCCATCCATCTCGCTTAGGAGGTGCAGCTGCTACTGTCAGCTGCCTCGCTGCTGCATTGTGAAGGAATTATGGTGGGTCAGGTTTAAGAGGCTAGGCCCAGGCTGTCACCGAGGAGAAAGGCTGTCCTGGCCCTGTCAGACACGTACCTTCTGCCAGTCCCTGGTGGTTTCACTTTGCAGGCAGTAAAAGGCAGGCAGTGCAGGTGGATAGTCCCCAAGCTGTCTCTATTCATTACTTTACAGAAACTTGTTTTAGGTAGGCAGGTACGGAGACCTTTTCACTGTTGTCATAATGTTAGGCATCATCTGCAAAGTGCAAGATAGATAACTCTATAAATAACTCGCTCTTCTGTGGGGCCGGGGCGGCGAGGAAAAGACGATTAGCGCTGTAGACGCACATGAAATAGCTCGCTGGCTTGTAAAATGACTGCAGGTTTAATTGTAGCGGTAGCTCGCTTTGGAAGAGCACATCTGTTTGCTTTTTCCGCGCGCACGATACGAGGAGGTGCGATTTCGCTGCTAAGTCATTTGCGTTGGCGTTTCACGTTCGATAAATTAGCGTGCGTTTCTATTGGAATTATTGATGACACCTGCGGGAGCACGTCCTGGGGTTTTGCCGAAGGAATTGCAAACACTCGTCATCTTTAAAAGAAGAGACGGAAAAAAAATTAAATAAGGCAGCCCTCAGAACAATGAGCTTGGCGTTCAGTGCTAGTTCTATTTTTGCAGTACGCTTGTGTGATTACTATAATGCCTTATTCTGCTCTTTGTAGTAATAATACAGGGCTGCCATAAAGATATAATGCCTTACTCTGCTGTCTCTTCCTTTAATATTTTGTACTTCAGTAGTTTTAAATGCTGTCAAGCTTTGGGTGTTCCTTTAAGAATGAAACCTAAGTGTGAATCAAATTTCCTGAGAAGCTTTTTTTTTTTTTTTTTTCCCTTCCACTATTTTACCTTTCAAAAGGACTTCTGTGTTTACAGTGTTGTTTCCTAACCTCATTTTCAGCTGGGAGGGTATGTAAGAAGGAGCGCTGAAAGCTGATACTTAACGCATTTCCATAGGCAACCACTGCATGGATGTGAATGTACAGACCCACTGTGAAGGAGTGAACATTGTGAATTCGGTTGAGGAGAAAGTGAACAAACACAATAGTGAAAACCAGCAAGGATATTGTGTCTAAGTATACGTTATCCATTTGTTTTGATGGTTTTGAGTCAGTCTTAATTATTTGTGATCATTCATTATACGGGGAAGAAAAAAAATTCAAAATAATGTTGAGTTTGTAGATTGTACCTCATATGTTTGCAAAGTTGGGGGAGGGGAAGGCTGATTAGAGAGTGCAAATTAGTACACTTCTAATGTATGTTCATTATTACTTTTCCCTTGGAATTTGCAGTAAATGTGCCTTGGGATATCTTTTAGAGGTCCATTTTTTCCCCAGAGTCAACAGTACACATTTCAGTGTATTCAGAGGAGAACCTCCAGTATTCCTGTTAGTGTAGCGTACTCGGTGGGAGCTGTGCTTAGGCACGGCCTTGGGCAAAGTCAGGTGTAAAACCAGGATCGCCTCAACAGCAGACCCAGAGGCATTGCTTCTCCAGAAGCAGAGTTGCTTCTTGGCTTCATCCATCCTTTCCTTGTCTCTCACAGAAGAGAGAGAGGAAAAATTGTAACTGTTGCTAGCATATATGCACCATTCCATGCCGGTTGCTCACCTGGCCATCTAGGTCATCATCTCCTACACTGTAGGATGTCAGTTACAGTACAAAGTTTATCCATCATATTGCCAAAGCAGTTCCTCCACTGCTGGGCACTTCCCAGTTACAGTCTCGCATCGTAACTGGGTGATATCTACAGTTGCCGTGGGATCGTTCTCGCTAAATTTTTGATGAATTTGTGTAGGTAGAGAAGGTTGGTGACAGGGAAGAAGTCTGAGAATTTTCGTGTCCCTTACTGGTTTCTAAAGGGAAATCCAAGATGATTGCTAAGTACCCAAAAATGTAACACTCCTCTTGCTTAAAATCACGTGTAAGTATCTGCATGATCATTGCCATCATCATCTCTTCTCAGGTTGATTTTACACCATTGCAGTAGCACTGAGCTGGAGAGTTACTCTTGATTTAAGTTAGTGTAAGTGAGCAGAGAGTCAGGGCACAGGCCCTGGTGAATATCCTTCCCGTTTTCTTGTGATGGAATCTCAGACTACACTGTGACGCCGCTGCAGAAAGATGCATCTGATTGGAAAAGTCTTTATGGTTTGTAATTTGGCATGTAAAATGGTCATTACCAAAGTAATTCTCTTTTAAATATAAAAATTTGTGTGTGTGTGTGTGCAGTTGAATAAGAAAACCTTTTTTCCGAATAAAGTGCCTTTGTTTCTTGGCTCTTGGCCAACTTCAATAGGAAAAACTGCATTTGGAAAGCTATTTGAACTCTACAGTATTGCAAACTTGGTTTTTAGGAAGATGGATTAAAGCAGCTGTAAAATAATGGGAGAGAGGATGACTTAAGAGTTGGATCCCAACCACTTAGTTGTCACAGGCAGGCGCATTTTAAAAAATGTTGCTGTTTCTTGCTTAACATGACTTAGTATGTTCTTTCATATTGTCAACCTAAGAAGAAAATGAATTTTCAAAAGAACGTCAGTATGAGATAGCTGTTAGACTCCAAAAAACATTTGGGGGAAAGAAAGGGTGGGGTTTATGGCTTTAGAGTCTTATTCATGACACACAGAATTTAGAGGTTTTTGTTGTAAAAGAAGTAATTTAAAAGAACAGAAACTCAAATGAAATATAGTTGCCAAGTGCACTATCAGCCAAATTAATTTCTAAGAATAAAAATAATTCTGTAGCTAAAATATATGTAAATATCAAAGGGTTTTAAATCAGTGATATGTTGTGTGGATCAGTTTTGAAGCTTGGTGCTTCAAAATGTATAAATAAAAGAAATAATAACTTTTAATATTGTTGTAATAGAAAAAATGGAGGGTTGTGTTTTCTGCTTGTTAATTAGAAGTTCCAGTAACATGGGAAGACCTCTGTGCATGTTGAATCTTGTGAAATCAGTGGAGCACTGCATGTCGTTGACCACTTGCATATTCAGTTCGCCCGTGCAAGCAAGTTACTTGTTACATACTGCTTATTTCTCTTATTGAATTGTATATATACAATATAGTGCGACTGGATGTGAAATAATCTCCTTCATCTCGCAATATTCCCATGCCTTGCCTCTTCCATTACTCTAAGATGGAAAATCACTGTTCTTTGCTGCTGGTTTTAGGGCCTTCTGATCTATTTGCTCTCTATGTGTAAGATAGATGTTTTATACTTTTATACTGCGCCTTGGGTGAGAAGCTCAAAACTTTCTGAGTAGGATTGCTAGACTAGTAAAGATATTATGCAAATTTGTGTAATTAAAGTTACACGATTAATAAGCATGATGATGATATGTATTTGGTTCCTGGCACGACTGAAGCATTAAACAAAATAACTTCAAGAATGTATATAGTCTCTTTGAAGGAATATAGCTTGCAACAAAGTAAACGGAATCACTTCAGTGTTTGAAATTTCAGGTGTTTGAAGAAAGCTACATTAAGTGTATGTCTGACTTCAGTTTAACTGTGCACACGGAAGTACTTTGTTGAAAAGCCATAGTTGTGGTTTGATCGATTTAGGGATTTCTCTCACTCCCTGATGTCCTTCTGTAAAAGGAAATCCTCGTGGTCTATCTTCACAGTGTTTTTAAACAAACAAACCAACCATTCAAAACAAATAAAAACGTCCCCCAAATCAAAACCAAAAAAAAAAAAACCAAACGCTTTGGACTTCAGAAAGTATCTACATTTATGAAATACAAAACTTTTTTTCTCACTAGAACCCATGAGCGTATGCGTTAGCATCCTAACGTAGTTGCTGATCTTGAAAAGTGCTGACTGACCTTTTCTGTACACTCTTTAATGGCTAACTAATATGGAAAAAAATAATCCTTCAATTTTTACTGATTTTTATTTTTATCCTGCAGAAGAAACTGTAAGAAAACAATACACTATAAAATAGCGGGAAAAAAAAGGTTTCATTCTTATGCTAAAGTGCACAACTTTTAAAAAATGTATTGGTTATTATGAGGTGCAATTGGTGATGAATACAGAAAAATAATTTTGTTTGCCTGCTCATTTTTTTGGTCAAAGCCTGACCTTTATTTAAGCATATTATTTTTCTGTGTCACACACAAAAAACCCCCTACAAGATTTATTGGCGTTTGTATGGAAAAAATGAAAGGATTTTCATGTTTTGTAAGAAACTTAATACACTCTCACAGATGGCCCAGCTCAGGTGTGATTTTAATTATGAGATAAAACAAAGCCCAACACAGTAGGAAGTAGTCTTAATAAACGGCCTGAAGCTTTTGTCTTCATGTGTCAAAAAGCCTTTTTATTGCGTGATGAAATTTTTTTTTTTTACTAGCTGTTTCTAAAAATGCTTGAAAAAAATACAAGGGCTTCCAAAGTTCAAGTGAATTATTTTGGTCAAGTAAAAAATAAGATTTCCTCCCCCCTCCCCTTTCTTTTTTCTTCCCAATAAGTTTAGACTTCTGCTGGCAAAAGACAGAAAAAAATGTATTCATGATAATTAAACCTGCAAGGACACAAACACTTTATTTATAAATAAAATCATTTTCTAATTAGATGTTGTCCTTGTTTGTAGGTGTATCACATTGTTTGGTAGTAACAAAAGCTGAGAATTTGTTAAGCCTGGCTTAAACAGCACCACCAGAAACTAATATTGATTTAAACCCTGCTATGGTATTCAGCCTTCATTATTAAAACACAAATAGTATGATCCTGTTGTTAAATATTACTAATATATTACAATAATGTTGCACTGTCTTTCCCTTAGTGGGGAATTATGAGGACCTCATGTTAGGACCTCAGTGTCCTGACATAGTTAATTATCCACAGATAATGGTTTTCAGCAGTAGCTGTTCTGAACATCACAACCTCACTGTTAAGGGCTTAATAAATATTTGCAGACTCAGGTGCAGAGCACCTACGTACTCCTCGACAGAAGCAAACAGCTGTGGTTTCTTTCCTGTGCTATACATCACTTACAATGTCTCATTTGTTGTGGCAAACCTAATGGTGCAAATGGCAAGCTTTATGTCTCATGTTATACTGTGGTAATATGTTTATTGCAGATATGCTACCTTATCTTTCATAAGTCATCTGTCTTTTCTGATATAAAAATATCTTTGAAAGCTGAAACTTCTGGGGCTCATTACTTGAATGCTGTGCATATTGATAAAATTATTTAAAACTTCATTTTAGAGTGTATAAACACTATCACCACTGATGCTGGAAGGTGGAAAACTAACCAGATGGTTCACAATTGAATTCTGTATCCACGAGCTTACTTTTAAGGGACAGTTATTTGTAATAATTATTTCAATTATAGGACAGTGAAGAGCATGAACATAATGAGCTTATACAAATAATACCAGTTAGGCTTGCTTTTTTTTTTTTTTTTTTTTTTTTTTTTTGGTTCAATACACCTCATGGGAGAAAGTACCCATAAACTTTAGGCATTGTGCATCACCTTAAATTGCGGCTTGGAATATTGAGTGATTCTTACATAACATCCCATCTTTAATCGCTGTTGAACAATGGAGTGAAAGGAGGAAATGCTAGGGTTATGTTAGGGTTATGTACATGAAACTAAGCCATATTCAGAATGAGGCATTCTAGCAGTAATATAACTTTTTATGGTCTTTCATTAGTAGTCAGTAAGCCTCTGTCTAACCATTCACAATAGTTGAAATGTTACCCCACAAATTGTTTAGTATTCACTCAAAAAAAAAACCAAACCAAAACACAAAACCAATCTAAAAACTTCTTTGTTTTTTCCCCATAGATTTCAATGCTTTCAACAAAGGCCTCAAGGGGAAATAAGGGGAAATACTTTTTTTTTTTTTTTTTTCAGAAATTTTCCATTCCTTGCTTCCTCCTTGCCCTGCCATCTGTGTATCCTTGGTCCTAATCCTTTTCCATTTTTGGAATTTAAGGATTATGTTGTATTAATGCATCTCTCTTCTAGTTATATTCATCATCTATTATGAGAAGGTATAATAGAAACAGTAATCTATAATAAAATAATAATGATATATTTTAAGCTTCTCATCATGTGCTGACTGTGGGAGCATTTGCAAGAATGGTGTATGGTCCATATTCTATAGAATTTATAGTCCACTTAAGGCAGGAAAACTATCCTTGTCTGTCTTGTCCTGTGTGCTTCATCCACTATGATTCTCAGCTTATGTGATGCCAAATGCTCTGTCAGTATTAATCTCGTCTATGATTACTAGGAAATCAATTATTGATGGCCAAGGGTAGCAGTGGTAGTTGCCTTGATGGGTGCCTTGACTTGCATGGGTTGCTGTGAAGCATGCGTCCTCAGCACTGATTAGCTTGGTCTTTGAGACACTTCTAGCTGGCTTCTGGTTGATTAAACACATACATTTTATTATATTTGCCATCCGGCAAACTATGTAGCAACTGTAGGAAGCTTTGTATATCAGTGTTAATATTACCATGAGCATTATGTTTCAACTCGATCTCATGATTATGATGTTGCTTATTCAGGTACCAGTTATGGCTTTGGTACAAACCTTGAGGAAAGAGTTCTCATTCTGATGAGCATTCTGTGTACAACAGATCATGTCTTTCTACTTGTTCATCCAATTCTGCTGATTGACTCAAAGTGAAACAAAAGCTGGCAATACTGGTCTCCTTTACTCTCACAGATGCTGCACCCTCCTTCCGCACGGGACGTGGGTAGTGCTGAAGGCTAATGTGTCACTAACATGGCCTGGCTATCTGGCCAAGAAGTCATTAATGTCAGATACAAAAACAATGTAAACAAGAGGTGCCGTTTTTCAGTGGTGGTAGACTGTCAGTCCTAAGCGTTATGTCTCCCCGTCAAACGGAAGATGCAATGGCAGTGCTTGCTTCCCTGTAATTTTTAATGGTACAAACGTAAAGGTTACTTGAGAAATACACACAAGATTCTGGGATTAAAATTCAGCATTAGGTTAATTTAACTGCAATTATATACCTTTTTAATTGAGTGCACTTTAAAATTCTGCTGGTAACCATTCTGTTGGTAACCTATGCCCCTTTGAGTCATTAACAAAATGTAACTGATCTTCATCTATTTTGTTGGGGTGGGGGGGTTAATCTTCAATATAATCAAAGCAAGAAGCTTTTGGCTCACAAAAGTAAATGTTTTCGATCCTTTGTTGTCAGATCCCACAATTTTCTTTATGGCAGACTTAGATGAAACAGAAAACTGATATACTGAGCCACTGGAATTGCAGTCTTGTAATTTAGAAATATCCATTTTATCCCTTATAATTTCTTCACTAAGATTCTTCAGTCTGAATCTGATATAGGTAGGAGCCAAGACAAACAGTAACCATTTATAGTCGTTCAGACCAGTTTGGATTTCACTAGAATGTAAAGCCAGAGAGTTCTTGGCTTTGTTTCATGTGTCTTACAAGGTTAGAAAGTGCATTTAAGTTGTGGTACTCACCATAGCTGCGTGTTTCTGTAACATCTGCAAGCTTTTCTTTTCAACATTATAAAGATGTGAAAATACCTGTGCAGAAAACTCTCTTAATTTACTAGCTGAAGAGCTTGATGGATGGCCCTTTAACTTACTAGAAACAGCGTATGCAAAAAGCCATCTCCAGTCCTTCAAGCAAAAGCCAGAATGCAGTGATAGCACCGGTGCCCTACAAGTGCTTATGCAAAGGAAAGGGCAGGTGTGCATCTGTTCTGTGTGGGGCACTGCCCTTAGAGTGCTGACACGTATTAAGAGTTCTGATCCCTTAAAATGCTTCTGAATGCACAGCTCACTTGCCGTGGTTTTAAAGAGCAAGTGCTGCAGCAGACAGTATTTGCAGGACTAAGCTGTAAAACTGCTTTCGTAACTTACTTGTTTACTTGTTCTAGAGGTGCTTGCCAAATAGCTAGGTTAGCTTATAGTGAGTGTCCCAGTTTTGCATAGCACGGAAATGGAAAATATATTCATTTTGCTTCAGGAGTCTTGGTCATAGAATTATAAAAACTGTCAAAATGGGCTCTTCCCCTCATTTTAGTATGTTGTTGCCCTACCACCCAACATGCATCTGCATGCACACCTGATTTTCTGGTATATATGCTCAGTTGATACATGATGAGTCCTTCTAGTAAGCAGTTTGCCAGAATATCATTCAGAATTTGTCTTGTCTTGCCCTGTCCTCCTGCATTATAAATAACTTGAGATGCAGAGCAACAATAGAATTGCAGAAAGATCTTTTTAGTATACTTAGACTATTTATTCTACCTTATATAGTGCTTGGAAATTCCTAGATGAATCACCATGCAATATATGTGACAGTGAAAAAGAGAGAAGCCGCATGGTTGCAAAATCCACGCTGAGAAAGCAGTATGGCAAAAACATTGTAGTACTGAGTTATTTACAGCTGAAAGTTGTGGAAGAGTTTTGAATGTCATTGTTACCCATTGCTGAATGCCTTTGAGATAGATGTACGTCATCTGTAGAACAACACCGTGACAAACCGTGTCAAGAATGACCCCTACCAGAGTGTGCATTTGAGGATAAGACCCTTCTTGTGTGTAATTAGTTTTGAATCAAAATAGTGAAGTAACAATCAGTAACATCTAGTTTAAATGCATGCCACAAAGATACACATTGCATATTTTTCTGTCAAAGAATGTAGTACTTGTTTCTTTGAGCCATAGGTTGTTACCTAGTTTTCTTTCTTCTGCTTCTTTTAAGGAAAATGTTTGCTCTGAATTTCAACTCCCAGTCGCTGACTAGAGTTCAAAGACCAAAATACTCCTGACTTTCAGTACTTGAAAAATTCACAGCAATCCTTTATCCATGTAAACAGCATAGAGAACAGAACTATTTGCCTCAGTAGAGAGTTACCTTGTGTGGAGGAAATGGCAAACCAGATAGCTGTGAAATGGCTTAAAACCAGAATTTTTTGAGAAAGCCATTAATCCAGTTATTAAAGCAGCTGGCCTAAAGTGCACATTTCTAGAGTCAGGATGAAGATGACATTTGAATTTGTAGTCTCTCAAAACCTGAAGTTTTCACAGTGTCACTGCCTAATGACTCAGCTTTTTAAAATGTTCACTGGTGTGCTTTAGATTTAAAGGTAGTATTGGCCATAAAATAGTATTCTTTTTTCTCTGTTTAAAGTTACCTCTGAGGAAAGCAGCTAGTCAATAAACAGTTAGGTCCACAAAAATGATCAGAGGGATGGAACATCTCCTATGAAGACAGGCTGAGTTGGAAATGTTCAGTGTGGAGAGGATGAGGCTCTGGGGAGATGGTACTGCAGCCTTTCAGTACCTAAAGGGAACCTCTAAGAAAGACGGGGAGAAACATTTGAGCAGGGCCTGTTGCAATAGGACAAGGGGTGATGGTCTTAAACTGAAAGAGGGAAGATTTAGGCTAGATATAAGGAAGAAATTTTTTACGAGGATGGTGGAACACTGGCACAGGTTGCCCAAAGAGGTGGGAGATGCCCCATCCCTGGAAACATCCAAGGTCAGGTTGGACAGGGCTCTGAGCATCCTGGTCAAGTGGAAGGTGTCCCTGTTCACTGCACGGGGGTTGGGCTAGGTGACCTTTAAAGGTTCTTTCCAACCCAAACTATTCTATGATTCTATGATTTAATGGACTAGAGCAAATAACTGCATTCTGGATAACTAAATTTGGAAATGGTTTCACAAAAATCTCTCCAAATGCAAAAAAATTAATTTTTTTTGAAAGAGAGTTTTGAGAAAATATAGATATTGTCTTGTATTGTCTTGTTAGCTTAGAGCACTCTAATTCTATATAGTAGAAGCAATCAAATGGATTATAAACTAAAGAATTAATGAAGAGCCTTTTAGTTTACACATTTCATGCTGGGGGTAGATAACCTTAAGAGGACCTTTCCACATCTGGGGTCAACTGCTAGCAAAAGTTGTCTTATTCTTGGATTTCAGCTGGGCTGGCATTTCTGACAGACGTGTAAACAGATGCAAGCATTGTTGCTAATGACAGGTGATTATAAGTGGCATGGGTGCCAAGGTAATTAAACCATGCCTTGACAGGAACATTTGGTGAAATGGTATTTCAGCATTAGAAAAATTGTTGCAACACATTTTTCCCTGCTAGGCTATAGACCTGGATATCATTCATTTTGATTCTTTGGGCATAGTATTCCAAAATCTGTTCACTGCTTTAAGTATAGAAATATTCAGCGTAGGGCAATGGGCAGAAATAGGTAGCTGAATAGAGCTGGTATGTGTGAGTGGGGTTTTGGAGCTTTGAATAGAAGCATCTGCTTCTAAGAAGGCTTTTAGCATATAAATACAGTATAAAAATCCAGCATGGAGGGATTGGAGATGTATTATCTTACTTTATGACAAGATAACGGTTATTGTGCCACGTTTATTAATGGTTGAATTATTGTGCTGTTCTTTTTCATATATTTCTTACTGGACATCTTAACTGCTTTTACTGCTGCAAATTGTAGTTTCTAAATCTATTTAAGATTTTTTTTGTGTGAATGTACTTCACAATGAAATACAGATTATTCTCAAAGAGAAAATAATGGTTGCTTTAGAAATAATGTACTTAATATTGGAACTTTTATGAACTTCAGGCAGTATATTCTCAGATCTTCATGGAGCAATTTCATAGTTTAAGATGACTTTATGTTTGCCATTCAAATTTCTTTTGCTGATAGTGAATAATGCTGAAGTTCCTTATTGATCTCAGAATTCCTAGCAACTCCTTATTTAAAAGCAGTCACTTGCATGTTGCGTGAGAGCAGTGGAAAAAATTGCTTTAATCCTATAAATTAATCAAAATGGATTTCATAAAACGTGAGATATCTAGTTTAAGGATATTTTTCCATTATTCTGTGTGAAATTCATTATAATCCTAGGATGGAAGCTAACTGTTCACACTATTGATGTTCCTTTGGTATTGCCTCAGCCTTGAAGCTATGAGTGTTTAATATAATAATCTCAGCTAAAATTCTGGGCTTCCACCAAATTTGGGAGAAGAACTTAATCCTGTTTGTTTTTCATTCGGGGCACTTAGGATGGGAAGAAATTATTTCTGCTTGTTGGGCTTGGACATTGCTAAAGCAGCACAAGAAACTACTATAAGTAGTAGAATGTAGCTAATACAGTCTTCGTGTTTGGACTGGGTACACCTAGCAAAGGGTCTTGGGAATTTAGTAACTCAGTTTAAAGCTGGTTCTTAGAAATGAAATTGTAAATATGGTGAAATCAATTTTCGTATCCGTTACTTGAAGAGATTCAGTTAAATGGCTTGTTAGATAACTTGCTTCCATGTTTTTATCAAAAGAAGGTAAAAAATTGAGTTAAAGCCATCAAGATCACAATGAAATTTTCAATGTCTTTTGTTGCTTCCTCCCCCATCTCCCAGACCAAGTCTCTCAGCTTTCCATCCACTGTTTCTTCTAAGGAAGGTGCTAATAGAATGTTAATGTGCAATACGTGTTTAAAACTTTAAGCCCCTGGACTGAGACAGATTCTGGCAAAAATATATATGGTCCAAGGAAGCTGTCTTGAATGTCTGTGATGAAGTCAGGTGTGGTGGTGGTAAGTGGTGTGCCTGTCAAACACAGTAGAGGTGACCTAGCAAAGTGTAGTAATGCCTCTGTGGAAAAAAAAATAAATTAGGGGAACACATGTATGGATTATAAAGCTGAAAAGTGGAGGGATAACTGGCATTTTTGCATTTAGAATTTATGTACAGGAGCATTTTAGAGGTTTTAAAAAGCAAGGGTGTTTTTCCCTTGTCTTCAGGGTATCCGAGGGTATGCAAATTGTGCTTCCTGTCTGCACCTTGTAAGTGAAGAACCTGTAGAAGAAAGAAAAGGGTTTCAATGTCTGTCATTAACGGCAGTGTAATATTTATAATACCCATCAGAAATAAAATCAGTATCATATTGAGGTCCGGTATTCAGTGTGTGTGTTTATACATACAACTTTTTTGAAAGGTATTAATGTTATGTGCAAGTAACCTTGGAGCTGCCAGTTTGTTTTATTTCTGATGTTGCCTGCTAGTCCCTGAAGCAGATAAACTATGGATTTATTTTTTTTTTGATCTTCCATTTGCTATACTTTCGTTGTATTGTGGTTACAGTCACAATGTCAGCACATAAAATGTTAAACATCACTGGTCTGAAAGAAGCTTCCATTGTCTTCTGCTTCTGGTGCCTGGGGATTCTTTCTAGTCTTGCGGTGGTGGTTCTGTCAGTGTAATATGTCATGAAGCATTTCTCAGTAATGACAGACATTGAATATGAGTGACAGGAACTCTGACCGAGTGAAATGGGTTCAATTACCAGGGATGTAGGGTTACCTGAGATAAAACCAAATGGTCCAATTGTGCTCAGTTTTGACCCTTTGACTCCCAACTACCCAGCAGCAAAGACAAATGGCTGATTAACCATCCGCTAACCCTCCTTTTCTGTGATAAACTTGTTTGGATTTCCTTGTCTGAATAAAAATCTAAGTGTGGCATGTTTCTAAAAGGAAATATGATAGGAAAACAATGGGTACTGGTGCTAGTCATTTTCTTCTCTTACCGACACAAACCAGAAAGCTGTCATTCTATCTTGCAATGTATCTAGGACATAGTGTCCAGAAATCAATACAAGATAAATGATTGCTCTCCTAACCTCACCTTTCTTCTGCTGCAGCGGTTATGTTGCGCCTGTTCACCTGTAGCCAACCTGACGCCAGAATAAATAAGAGAACCTGCCATGAAAAGTATCTTCTTGGGGTTTTTTTTGTGTTGGGAGGGTTTTTTCTGGTTGGGGGGGCAGGGGTTGCTAGTCAGTATTGAGTGCCGTTTTACACTTGTTCTAGTCCAGTGCCTACAGCTCCCAGATAGAGTTATAGCAAGCTCCCTAATTAAACTGTCGCTGTCTGCCCTCACTTGACTGCCTTTACAAAGTCATTTAACTAACAGACATTCCTGACTATTAAAGCTAGGAGCAGCATGTCTCCAGTACTGGAGATAAAATGAATGAAATTTGTTAATCTCCACTGACACTTGATCCTAGATGTTGAACTAATGCTGTTGCACCTGAACTTTTTCTTTATTGTAATTACTTCTCATGTTATTATTTCATATAATAAATTGGAGGAAAATTTCAACAGGTATTAAATTATTCAAGTTGATTTATGTATGCTGAGTGAATATGACATTCATCTTGTGCATTCTTCAAAAGCACATTTCGGTGGATGTTCCGAGCTGGATTCAAGGATTGTGCTAACAGAATACCGTGGTAAGGGGATTCTTTTCCTTCATCTGAAAGGAATGCCGTTTTTAAGTCTGTACTGTTTAGTAATGAAGATAAATTTTGCCTTTGTGATTTTATCCACTCTTAATTTAAACAAATACCTTGCATTAAAATTTAATACATTTTGAAATAGCACATCAAAATAATTGCATGCCGTTGCTAAAATTAACGGGGCTGAAATTACAGAGTAAAATTCAGTTCTGTTTAAAGGAACAAACATTTTTTTTAAAATTGTAGATTATTTTCCATCTCCTGTATTTGTTCTGTGTTCTTTTTCTGTGATTCATAGATTCTTAGAGTTTAAGGCCAGAAGGGACCATAAGGTCATCTGGTTTGACCTCCTGTGTATCATAAGGCATTACATTTTACTTGGCTGTTCCTGTATTAAGTACAATGATTTGTCTTTGGGCTTATGTGCATCTTTTGGAATGGTGTCCATTGGTCTGAGGACACTGGGAAACTGAAAGTCTACCACTTCTCTGGAGTTTCATTCAGTTGTTAATCGGCCTCACAATTTCAAAGTTCTATTTTCTATTCACATGTTTGGTTTCAGCAATCTCTCAGTCTCCAGTCCTTACTATAATTTTTTCTGCTAGACAGGAAAAAAACCCATTAGTGTCCAGGACTTTCTATCTACGGAAGCACATACAAACAGCTGTCATCTCACTTGTCTCTCTTGTTTCTGAGCAACTTGGCAACTGAGATCTATGAGGGTATTTAACTCACACAGTAAGGTGACATGCAGAGTCTTGGGTTCAAGACTCATAGAATCATTTAGGTTGGAAGAGACCTTTAAGACCATCAGGTCCAGCTGCGTCTATGCACTTTTTAAACACCCCAGGGATGGTGACTCCACCGCCTCCCTGGCAGCCTGTGCCGATGCCTGACCACCCTTTCGGTGAAGAAATTTCCCCCCACACCCAACCGACCCCTCCCCTGGCGCAGCTCGAGGCTGTTCCCTCTTGTCCTGTCGCTTGTTCCCTGGGAGCAGAGACCGACCCCTGCCCACCCCCTCCTGTCAGGTACTTGTAGGGAGCGACCAGGGCCCCCCTGAGCCCCCTCCTCTCCAGGCTGAGCCCCCCCAGTGCCCCCGGCCACCCCTCAGAAGCCTGGTGCTCCGGCCCCTTCCCCACCCCCGCTGCCCGTCCCTGGGCACCCCCAGCCCCTCTGCGTCCCCCCTGCCCTGAGGGGCCCAGAACTGAGCCCAGGGCTCCAGGGGCGGCCGCACCAGCGCCGAGTGCAGGGGGACGGTCACTGCCCCGGCCCTGCTGGCCACACCGTTTGGGATACAGGCCAGGGTGCTGCTGGCCTCCTTGGCCACCCGGGCACACGGCCGGCTCACACTCCGCCAGCAGCACCCCAGGCCCCTTCCCGCCGGCAGCTTCCCAGCCGCTGTGCCCACGGGGTGACACGTGTGACAGCACGGAGCCCTGGGGGGAACCCCCGTGTGCCCAGCACCAGCAGGATGTGACTCCATCCACCACCACCCGCTGCCCGGCCGCCCAGCCGGCCCCTACCCCAGCGCAGGGCACCCCCGGCCCGGCCGGGAGCAGCCGCTGGCTCCAGCAGATGCTGTGGGAGATGGTGCCAAAGGCTTTTCCAAGGTCCAGGCAGGCACCATCCACAGCCTTGCCCTCAGCCACCAGGCAGGCGGGTTCCAAACTCAGGATATTTGGGTGACAATATAACTGGTTAATCATAAGTGGTTAAAGATCATTTATTTTCCGTGAAAAGGGGTTTTATTTTAGAAAAAACAAGTTCAAGCCTTGTTCTTTTCCAGGTTGATCAGTAGTAGAAGTATTATTATGTTGTTTCTGAGTGATACCTGAAAGCTGTAATATAAACTTGGCAATATAAAAAAGGATTTTTAGGTTTGCTTTCAATGGCTTCCTGCATCTGCTGGCTGAAATGGTATTGTGGTTAATTTTTAATTAATACTACATAACCAAGAACTACCTGATTCACATCTTTTCTGTATGACTAGTAGTGTGTCTGATGCACTTTATTTTGCTTTAAAAATTTGTTCATTATTTTTCTGTTCACAAATACTATTCCTACCACATATAAAGAGTTCTATAGAATTTCAGCTGATTGCTAGGTGTTATCTTCCCTCTGTGTTTAGCATTTGTCCTTTACAGCGAACAGCAGCCAACAAAAATACTGTCTGTTTTCTTTTTGAAATAGGATTTTGGTATTGTAGGATTGGATTTCTTGAAATAGATGGGTTATGACCAATTTTAATTCTGTTCGTACCATAAAAAGCTTGGATATGGCTCTTTTTTTCTGTAATATTTTTGCAAGAGAGATAACACTGAACTTAACGTGACTCACCAAAAAGCTATGTGCCCGTCTACACAATATGCAGAAGAGACCTACATCTCCAGGAAGGTCACAGAATCTTTCACCTTGTCATAATAGTTTCCTCACACCTTTTAACGCCTATGAACTTGCATCCCCAGTGCCACTTCTCTGTCCTCGTTGTGCTTGCTGAAGCAGTGGTCTGCCAGCTGAATGACGTGGGGCTGCAAAAGTACAGTGCGTTGCGTTTAGTGGAGTTTATTCAGAAATTCGTAGTTTGCTATTCAAAGAAATAAACTATTTTACCTAGTTGGTGCAAAATCTGTCTCATTTCATGTAGAATTTACTCTGTTTTAAGCAGACGTTGTCGCCAGATCTTTAGGGCTATTCACAGAAATAGAATGTTCTAGAAATTAGTGTTCTACAACTGACCTCAGCCCACAGGACCGGCCTGCCCAGCCCCCTCTGCGGGGCCTTCTGCCCCCCAGCAGGTCAGTGCATCCTATTTAATAGGTTTCAGGGCTGAATAATAAAATTTTAGAGTAACAGAGGGGTTTTTTCCTGTGCTAGAAAAGGAGTGTTACCTTCTGTCGAGCACAGTCTGATGAATTCAGCTAAATTTTTCTGCCTTTGAGGTATTGATGGGAAGTCTGTTTTAAGAATTTTCCTTAATAGGTTTATATTAAAAGGTAGTAACTAGTCCTTGGTTTAAATGTGATGTACTCTGACTATAGGATTTTTATAATGCATCTTTTTTATAAAGTGCTGGAAAGGGAAAAAATGTCTAACCAGGCTCTGTGCAAGTTGTTATGTTTGGGTTCCATCCGGTAAACTTTGATCAATAAGGTTGACTAATCTGGAACGATTTTCAAGAGATACCTGTACCCTCATTCATCAAGCTCAAGATTTCTTGTTTGAGGCATATCCTTCTTGGTTTAAATGTTACATAGCTGGTTTTTCAGGCTTAGTTTTGTTCCCAGTGAAGGCAATGGCAAAATTTCTTTGACTCTTGTGGAAGAAGACAGTCTATCATATACAAGTTAAAACATGGAGATAAAATTGAAGGAATATTAAGCTGATGGGGTAGATATCTTTTTATATAAATATATTATGCTAGTTCATCAAATGTGTGTTTGAGAAGGATGCAAATTTAAAAATGAAGCATAATCACTAGGTAGAACTAACTAGCTTTTTCAATGGGATACCTTGGTACTTGGAGGAACCAAAATATTTTTTAAACTACTGTAAGCTATGCTGGAAATATGTTAATTAAAATTTACTGAAGGTCAGTGCACACGTTATATTTCTAGAATGCAATGATATATTTGCATGTAGTAAAGTTTTGTGAAAAATAATATGACGTCCATCTTTTTGAAGCTTATTGACTTAATTTTGATAGCAATATTCTTTGAATTAGTAGAAAATAATTTCTACGTTTCCTTAGCGTGTTCAGTAAAAGCGAAGTTGCATATTACAGATTCTAAAAAAGTCATGTAGTCTTAGTAAAAGTATGTGTTTTATTAGCACTTCTGTACAGTTGAGCTCATTTCATTACGAGAATACAACTTTTGCTAGGTTGTAAATGTTTTGTGTCACCATCAGGCTCCGATAGGATGGGTGAGCATTTTCCCTCGTGGAGGCTTTGATCTTCGTAGGTCTGCAAGCTAAAACAGATCTCAGCGTCACTTTGTTCTGCGGGTATCCGCGAGCACACGTAATTCTGTTAATTTTAAAATTCTGTTGCTTTAAATCCGCAGCTGTCGTATTTCATCTGTGTAAATAAAGCTCCTCCTGCAAGCCAGCCAGGAAAACATATGATACCATTTGCGATTGCAGAATGCGGCATGCTGTTCTTCTGTAATTATAATGGCCTGAGCAGTGAGGGGTTGGTTAGCCTTCCTTAACAATCATTAATCTAGCGAGTCTTAGTTACAGTGGCCCATCTTGGAGAACAGCAGTCCTTGGCATGAGGCACCTTGGGCTGCGAATTTGTTTTGAGCCAGGGATAGCCTTGTTTGTTACATGCTGCTGCTCGCCGGTCCCTCAGGAGTCTGGGAAGAGGTTTTTTCCCTCGCCTTGATTGCTGCTTGCCCTCTCCCTCACTCTCTAGCCTGTCCCTTTCTTTCTCCTTGTTGTGAAAGTTTCTTTCTGTGTGACTGGGAGTCTGTTTAGCAGACCATATTGCAAGTGAAGGTGCATCGTTTGTTGCCTGATTTTGGCAACGCTGGGCAGTCAGCTGGGATGTAATTAAGACTCTGAGAACAGGCTGTCTTCTCCACAGGAAGGGCGTGTTAGATGTTGCTGGGATTTGGGGCTGTCAGTTTGGCCAAGGCTGGAAACTGAGAGCTAGGGACAGTGATCTTTTCTTTCATTTATAATCCCTTTATGTACAGTGTATGCACTTGGCAAAGTTTACATATAACCTAGTGGCAGGAGCTTGCAAGCCAGTGCGGCTAAATTAGCATATGTTACATGTATATTTTAGTAATATTTTAAAGCAAGTGCAAATTTCCAAAGTGAATTATGCATGTATGACAGAAATAGGGTTGTGTTGCATTGGGTGTCAAATCCCACAACTTTTTGTCAAGACCGTGGATTTTACATTAAAAAGGCAGAGAGACTAAACGAGGTAAAACAGTTTTAATTTTTAACAGTTTGGTCCAGCCCAAGGAACTGCTCTCTGACAGTTATAACTGACATTTGAATAATTGGATTAATTCAGAGAGGGGCAAATCCTGTATCGATGGCTGTGCTTGTTCTATATATTTTCTTACTTAGGGATGGAGCTGAATGGTTTAATTATTTAAAGGGCACTTCGTGAAATATAAAATATGGCTGTTTTGAAACTTTGGTGTAAATTGAAGGAGGAAAAATATTTGCATTCTTTCATTCTGTACCTTTAAAGGCTTAAGGAAAAAAATTACCAAACTTACTTTCTCTGCTTTTTAAGCCAGTGTAAACAAAACTGGGAGAGGTGGAAATTATCATTTGTGGCCCAAAGCACCAGAAATGGAGATAAACGTGATTTAGTCGACTAGACTCCAGTCTTTTATACAGAAGTGTAAACCCTCAGTAACAATCACATTACGCTGCAATTGCAGAATATTCAATCAATGCTATTGCAAGAAGGAGCTCTTCCCCTTTTCTTAAACCAATATTAAACTTTTCTTTTATTCAGACTTTTTATTTCCCCATGGAAAATTTAATATTTATGGAAGTAAATAAGTAAATGTTTTTACTGTGCTGAAACCCAAGGGTAAGAAGGCTAACTATTGTCAGAGGCGGTTTAGAGCAGCGGTTTGGTTCTGGCTGTTTACTCAGCAGGACATTAATAGTATTAACACTCAGGGAGAAAGTGTTGATTCACAGCTTACAATATTAACACCCTGTAAGTGAAGTATGAAACATGCCTGTGAAATGCCATGTGCATATATGGATGTATGTATGATTTCAGGCAAGTAGAAGTGCTTTTTAAAAGGATTGTGAAGGCTGTTTTGGTGGTGTTAGTTTATTGAAATGTTTTTGTGTTGCAAAATGAGCAAAGAGCTTCATGCCTAAGTGTTCCTACCTGCCAAACTGCATTCACCTATTACATCGTGATAAATTCTGCTAACATAATTTTGTTTCCAAAAAGGTTTGTTTCAATTAATTTATATATAAAGAATCAAGTGCAATTTGAAAGCGTGTGAATGGATTCTATGTTTGTATGATTAGACAACAGGGAAACATATTCTTTAAGTTAATTTGGTACATCGTTATCCTGAGGAGTTTCGGTACATTCCTGAAATGTTTTATCATTTGCTTTGCAAACAAGGCAGTTCAGCTTTCCTGTATCCAGACTAGCGTTCCTTTGGGAATTCTCAAAGCCTTTTAAAATTATGGGGGTTTTGGTGTTGGTTTTGTTTTGTTTTGGGTTGATAGTTTTTTTTTTTCTGGGGCAGTCTAAGGAAGTCCCAGGAGTGAAGTTGCCATCTGTCCTCTATATTAAAAGAATCTTCTATATTATATACCTGATGTTCTTGTCCCAGAGATAAATGTTGATAATTAAAAGGACAGCATTTGTCCTTTATTCTGAATAAAAATTCTTTGTTACAGAAAGTTACAAAACTTACAAAGAATTTTTAGGTTCTTTAAACTCCTATTTTCTAGTCTGTGTGTTGTGGGTTTTTTGGTTTTGGTTTGGTTTGGGTTTTTTGCATTCCAGAGTTCTGGTAATTATTGGCAGGTAAATTGAATAGCTTAATAATCTAAGCACGTGCATGTATGATTTAAGGAAGGCTTTGGCAAGAATGAATACGGTAGGCTGGTAGTTAAGTTGTTGTTCTAGGTAAGTCTGTTGCGGTAGAGAGAGGGGAAGGTAGTGGGTTGAGAATGAGAGATTTATTTGAGCCAGCCACCTATTTTGGCATTGTTTCATCCATGAAAACTGCAAGTTAGAGACTCCACCTTCCCGCTTCAGGAAAGCGACGTACCTTATTGTATGAACTTCCATCCCCAACACACATTTACTCAGGAATAATTCTGCATCTTTGCACTTCAGCTGTAGCTCATTAGGGTCCATAGTTGCTCCCAGTGGTCCCTCCGTTCAGTGAGTATCATAGTGTGTGCATGGTCTGAATACCAAGTACCTATATACTGAATATCATATTTATGCAAGTCAAGATTAATAATTTGTAAGTAGAATCCTTGTTTGTTGTTGTAATACCATCTCCATTCGTGGTTTTAATACAGTAATGTAAAGAAGAATGTGACCATCAGTAAGAGGCGCGGGAAGAAGAGCATTGGGATGTTGCTATAATAATCTATTGTGCTGCTGTCCTTCCCCCGTGGTAAGCAGCACCATGCCAGGTCAGACCAAAGGTGTTGCTAGCTCAATGTCATACAATGTTGGACAATAGCAGATAGCAAAATTAAAAAATGACAATAAGGGAAGTATACAGTGATTCTCTCTTTGGATATTGATCTAGCCCCAGTAATTTGTGGCTCACAATTTCTAATGCAAAGGTGATATCTTTGAATTTAATGGTCTGCATAGATACTTCTTTTCATTGAATTTATGCAATCATTTTTTATTTATATAGGCTTTTAATAGCCTTAATATTCTATTCTGAGCAGTTGTGCTACATATTAAAGATTATGATCACACACACCCCAAAAAAAAAAACCAAACAAACCACCCAAACCAAAAATCCTATCTGCTTTTGTTCGTTTGTTTCTTATATTAACAAACAGTGAAAAGTAATTTCCTAGGTAAGTTGGGGTTGGGTTTTTTTGTTGTTCATTCATGATTTTATTGAGTTCCATTGCATCTCCCTTTTGCGATCACTTTTGTAGGCTGAGCAGTCTTTATTTAGTCATTCTTCATACAGAGAATCATATTACTCTTCTTTACGTCTTTCTTAATTGTAGTGTATCTCCTTTGAAGAGGGGAACCAAAAACTGTTTAGTTCCTCATGCTTTGGCATCTAATATACAAACCACCATATTCATATAAATGAGTTTTATATGAATGACCATATTCATATAATTTTTTCTTCCTAGTTTGAATAGGGGTTTTACTACTTCTTTGGCTAAAAGTACCCAAGTATTTTTTGTGAAGTGAAATGTAGGAATTGACATATGCATGGTTAGTAATTATTGCTTTCACAGCACAGTAGATGTCTAGAATCTGCTACTGAGCTATAAAATTGTATCTTCATTTAATTGTGCATATTATTAAACATACAAGGTGGAATTGAAGTCAGATCAGAGTTTATTTACCTGCCTTGGATAAAGGGGCAAAGACACTTAGGATCTCTTTGCAAGGCAGAACACTGGTGTGGAGATATCAGCGTACATGTAAAGAAACTTCACAACTGTTCTGAACTGAGGTTGTATTCTGTCTGGAATACACTGGATGTAGAAAACTTATGCAGAAGTTAAATTCAGGAGCTGTGCTAGCAGGACTCCTGCTTATAAACAGGTCGTTGAAGAAGCATGTAATATTTAGTTCAGAAGGCTTGTTTGCATATGGTGACTGTCACTTCATTTTAGTGCCCGACTATCAGTAATCAGAAGTTTCATCATGACTCTCAAAACCTTATCTCCTGCGCAGCATTTCTGTTTATTTAAGTCACTAGCCAGCTTTCTGTTAAGAATAGCAACTGTTGTTAAGTTTTAGCAACTAAATATTTCCTTTCAGGAAATGTCTTTTTTAAAAAAAAAAATTATATACCAAGAATGTTAGTGATTTGTAAGGCATGGAAACCTATTAACGTTCATTGTGTTTTCTTATTTGCTGTGGTTGCCATATGTAGTCACTTAATAAATTTTCAGTTAATGACTTTCTTTTATATGAAAACAAAATGTTTTGCATGGTCCTTAATGGCATAATAATAGTCAAATGTATGCTGTATATAGATTCAGCTCTTCAAAAGGGAAGTGATTGCCGGACAGATTGTTTAAAATCCCTTAGCCCTGTGCCACCTGACAGAGAATGCAAAGTATCTCGTCTGCCAGCCTGCATCTTCTTCATACAGGTAGGGAAAGAAAGAACAGTAACTTAAGCAAATTAAAAGAGAAGCTGAATACACTGTGCAGCATAATTCAAGCTGGGTGTTGGACAAGAACATGGGGTTTGTAAAAAGTTCCATGGGATTTTTTTAAGACCTTTGGGATATGATTTTTAGGGATTTTGGGGATGTGATTAGGCTGAGTCCGTGGTCACTTGGAGAACCATAAGTGAAGGCCAGTCTGGTATGTGCCATTGAGTAGAAATGCCTTAAAATGACTCTGCATGATTGCTGTGACTTTTAACCCTGAATGCTCTTGTCAGCAGTTTTGCATTTCAGAGTTGATTGTTGGCATTATTCCTTTTCTGGGTTCAGGAGAGACAAGGAACCTAAGCACCGACTTCTACAAATGTGGGTGGGTTCATGCCAGCGAGGTGTCTTCCCTGACTGTGTGGGTGCCCTCTGGCAGTACGGCACAGTGTACAGCCGGCGGTGGGGGCGGCTCAGGGGTAGGGACCCCATCACTACCCAGGTCATGTTTAAGCTTTCATAAAAACCTTGATGCAACATTAGAGGAGAAAAGGCAAGCATCTGTATGCTGAGTTCCTTTAAGGTTATTTTCAGATCCATCTCCACCACCTGTCCTTCAAGTCAATAATGCCTAGATTAATCTTAGAAGCTCTTTGAGACACCCAGGTTTGAGATCGGTTTTGAATAACCTACAATGGTTTTGCAGATTACGTCCTGGCTCCCAGGATGCAAAATTTATCAGTAACAGTCATCCATTTTTCTTTGGCTGAATTTGGTCTCATCTGTACCCACCTTCTCCTCTTCTACTGTCAGGAAGAGGAGACAAATCTTGAAAGAGGACCTAGTAATACATGAGATGAAATGATTCCTAGAAGGCCTTAGGTTGAAGAGGATTTCACGATCAAGTCTTAATGTTTGTATGGATTTACCTGCAACTAAAAGATTTTGAGGTTACCTCCCCCCTGAGATATGAAAATTGTAGGAGGGAAATAAATTGCACACAGAAAGTAAAAAGAGCCTACATGTGAAGTTTAAAAGCCAGGGGGTGGAGGCATGAGAAATATGAAAAAATGTATATAGCAGTTAGTGCTGTTTGTTACTTATCTTCACCCAGAAATTATCATTCAATGGAAAGATGTGTCTATCAGACAGGATGTGTGTTTTAGAAGACACTGCTAGCAATTGCATGAAAATGTGATGAATTCAAATACGGGATGCAACTATAGGATACAGTATAACACATCTGATAATTCCTTCATTTCCATAGATGATTGCTGCCTAGCAGTTTGGGGGGCAGTGAGTTTGCTACTGACGTTATGTATAGAGGAGGCATGTATTAGGTAGTGATAAGTGGATTATTTCAAATGGCATTCTTCAGCTTAAGAGTTGCTTGTTCAACTTCTGATATCAAGTTGCTGGTTAGTGTATGTAAGGGAACATTCCTAATGATAAATGACCTCCCAGAGCGTATACAAAATTGTTAGTCTCTTTCTTCTCAAAATCATCCTTTTCAGGTTTTGCTTTATACAATATGCATCTGTCTCATGCTATAATCTGTCTGATTATAGAAAACTTAATTCAAAAAAAATCCTGTTCCCCAATAGCTACTAATGCACCAGGTTTTGTTACCTTAACATTTTTCTTTCATTAATATTGATTAAACTGTAGAGGGTTTCATTGCTGTTAATAGGGGGCACACTTAAAATTTTAGATCATTAACTTTTAAATAGATTTTAATTGTTAAATGTAACAAATTTATGCAGGTAAAGATTCAATTCCATCAATTAATTTACATTTACATGTTCAGAGATCTTTCACTAAGGCTATTCTCATAAAACTTTAAGGGTCCCAGAAGGATCTCTCTATACTTTTATTCTTTTCATTTTATCCCTGCTACTCGCTCCATATTATGTCTTAGAAATTGCTAGGCTTTTTCCCATATGCTACTTAATAAAATAACGTTTCTTTTAGCCTTTTAGGCAGAGGTTTGTTTCAACAGATTTATATATAAAGAATCAAGTGAAATTTACATGTGTGACTGAATTCTAAATTTGTTTCACAAGTCTGGGAATTGATCCTCTTTTCTGTTATGCCAGGCATGGGGAAAAGTATCTGCTGTAACATGCAAATCAGTCAAAGAAACAATTCCTGGGAGTACTTTTCCATCCCTACAGGTTCCAGAAGCCCCCTTGAAAATAGTTAAAGTTAGTTTGGTATTTTGTCTCATCCTCTAGAGGAAAATTCAGAAAGATTGCATTCTTACGTATTCCTTCATCTGGGTCTGGCATTTCTCTGGAAGCATATTATCTCCGATGTGGCCACTTTGTGTCTGCGTAGCATATGAATGGATAGGATAAGTTTCTAATAGGTCAGTAAAAAGTTGCATGTTTTACTTTATCAAACTAGTAAGTTAATACTGACTTGCATGATGCCAAGATAAAACACAGTGTAGAACAAGGACAAGAAAGACAGAGGTGAGGAACATCTCTGACTCTTAGGAATGAGCGAAGGAATATGTGTTGCAATATTAAATTTCACAAAGAAAGAAAAATTTCTTCATTTCCTTAGAAGCAGCAGCCTGATCAGCTCATAATTGCGCATGTACGCTCCCAGATCAATTACTGGCGAAGATTAAATTTAACACATTTTATGTTACTGTATTTTCATTGTGTGTCGTGAAGTAATTTTTCTGAATTCCCTAACACACCATGCAAAAAACAGGGACTCAGGGAGTCGTAGAAGATGAATGAGTCATTTGAAGTTTTTAAGTTGATAAGAAATTTGCAAAGAGATGTTAGGGACATGATGTGAGTTTGACAGTGGAGTCATGTCAACAAACAGCAAAGGCTTTATTCTGTTGGAAAGGCCAAGTTAATAAGTTCCATATGAAGGAACTGCTCGTTTGAAGAGATGAGTGGACCAAGAATGGCTCACGGGAGGAAAAGGACCTGCTAGAAAACATGTGGGAGGGAATATCAAATGAATCTCAAATGCTCAGGCACAGATTTCAAGGACTGTAGGCACAGCAAGATTAAGGGCAGTAAAGATGTAAAGGAGAATGGAAATGGGAAAGGCTCTAAAAATTTTCGGGGAAAGTATTACAACATTTAGCGCAAGTGATTTCTGTGGACAAAAGGTCATCGAGGCCGAGTGGATCAGAAAGGGAATCGAGAGGAACTTGACACAATGGTAGTAAACTGACGTTTGGTGCATGTAGGAGGAATAAAACTTGAAGTAAAGATTGAAGAGGAAGTTGAGATCTAAAACACCAGGTTTTTTTCTCATGGTAATAAACATCAGCATTTTGGGAGGGCTTTGCCGATAAAGATGACTGAGAGAAAAGAGAAGGGAAGATGGGGAAAGAAAGGGCTTGAACGTGAAGGGGAAGTTAGTAGTTGACATCAAATACGATCAAAAGGACTTACTACTGGAGTATACTGGCCATTAAGGAACAAAGGGGTATACATGTCTTGGGGGTAACTCGGCTTGCTCTTGTGTTATGGAAGGCAGCTGGTGTCAGGAGGTGAAGTGCTTTGCTTTGTAGTGATTCAGCCTGTCAGGCAGCATTGATTTTGATTGTGTAGAAGGTATCACAAAAAAAAGAAAAAAAAAAAAAAATGGCAGCTCCACTGTGCTAGTGCTTACCGATTCAAGGGCAACAGGTTTCTGTGCAGAACTGTTACCTTCAGCTCTGGCAGCGTTCAGAAGTGTAACTATTGTTTGTGAGGGAGAGAAACTCACTTGAAAGTGTGATGACTTGGTAATTGCAAAAAGAAAAAAACAAAAAACTCAAAAACTCTTCAAATTCAGTTTCTTGCCTTTTAGATAATCACAGTCTTCTCTGTAGGCCCCTCAAAAAAAAAAAAAGTTACAAAGCTATATATACAGATAGAGGAAATAGAGCCAAATTGGAAAGTGATGTAAATCATATCAAAGCATAAAAATGACGATTCAAAACAAAGAGTATTTCCTCCACAGAGAAAAGAATGTTAAAAAATTATTCTTCAGCATTTCAGTGAATAATTTGCATTTCCATGTTTATGATTCTACATCTGTCCATCACCAAATGCACACATGATTTTTTGCATTTGATTTGGAGTTTAAGACAGGAGAAGACAATGTGATTTCCAAGAAGGAAAGTCTTTCATATTAGAATTTCATGTTAGTCTTGGGCTTCTGCTAATGTGAAAATAAGAATATTTACTGCTGAGGGACTGAAATCTACGCATAAAATATCTATGAAGGAAATAAATATTTTAAAATGCAAGCACTAAAGTTGTATTGGCACTTCAAAATAGGGTCAGAGGCTGATTCCTCCGTTAGAAGTGTCAGTGTTCTACTGTGTATTTCTGCATACACTGAACCTTTCATGATAAAGTAACTACTGTTGCTTTTTTTCCAGTGGAAAAAAACACACTGAGTTCTTTTTTATTTCAAAAGATCACAAGATTTCTATAAATAGTAATACAGGGTTTCAGCATTATGCAAAAATTGAAGTTTTCAGAAAGATGATTCATTCTACCCAGACCGCACAGAAGAGACCACCAGAATGACATCTGCCTGGCAAGTTAATTCTTGTTTCTTTTAATGAAGATAATTTCTTTAAAACAAGGGAAGAAAAAGCTGTGCCTCAGTGAGATAAATGTATCTTTTCTCCGGTTGATCCATGTCTAATACCAAAAGATGTAAAAGTGTACTTCAGCCTGTATACGCTCAGCCTCAGTGCACAAAGAGAGGTGTGCCAGGTTTTCTATTTGGAAGCCACAGACTTCTGCATCTCAGCAGCCTGGCATCATCAGCGAAGGCTCCCACTTGTCCTAGGTGCCATAAAGGATGCAGGAGGAAACCAAACCTTTGCTGCAAAACCGTCTTGCACCTAATGTCAATGATGTTATTTGATCTGTCTTTTTAAGGTAGGCTACTAATAATGGGGCTTCCCAGTAGTCCTATTTGCTTCCGATGTGCAGTGGCGGCAAGGAGTGCGCAGCTCTGCCTCCTGACTTCGTGTATTCCCCCAGGTTGGTTTGTGCCGTAACAGCAGTATCTGTTTTGCTTTCAACGTTTGGTTTCAAGGTCGGATTTTTGTACAGAACCGCAGTGTATATTATGCATTAAGTAATTGTCTATACATATTTAACCTCTGGTAGTGATGTCTGGATGCATAAAAGCAAGAGAAGAGTAGTCTGTTAATAAAAGAGAAATGAAGCAATATAGATTTTGGGGACCCTAAATGGGAATTCCACTTAGTCCTGAGCTCGACTCATAGTGAGTCCGTGTAATTAAATGCTGAGCCATCTGAACTCCCGATGACCTGGTTGGGAACTGAAGTTGTTTCAAATGTGTCTCCCATCACTTTAACAACTCCCAAGTTTCTGTTGCAAATTACATATGGTTTTGTGTGAGTGGGAAGGTTAAATAGCTTGTGCTCTTTACTTAACTTGTTCTCCCGTCTCCAAACTGCTGGTAGATGAAACACATGTCCAGCTGTGCTTTTCCTTAGAATTTGCTGTAATTCAAGATTAAAATTTCAAGACAAATAATGACAGGACAAGAGGTGCTGTCTATCACTGAGTGGCTACCTGGAGTCAAACTGGAATATGGTTAGACTGCTGCTGCTTGCAATGTCAACAAAATGATCTAATAGAAAAAAAGCAATTCCTAGATGGAATTTGGATGTTTGTAGATATTAAACAGATAACAACTTCAGCAAATGTATGTAGAGGCATATGCAAAATAAACTATGTGGTTTGCGAAACCTGGTGCTTGAACTTGCTACTAAAATGTTTTTAAGGGGTTTGGTTAGGGTCTGCCAGGTTAGGGAAAAACAGAATCATTCCCCGGAGGTATTTAAGAGGTGTAGATGTGGCACTTGGGGGACATGGTTTGGTGTGGGACTTGGCAGTGCTGGGTTAATGGTTGGACTCAATTTTCTTAAAGGTCTATTCCAACCTAACCAATTCTATGAATTTAGGTGGTTTATAACTGATTATGTATAGAGGCAACTAAATAAGATCTCGTGAAAATAATGTGAATTTGAACGTTTTAGTAAGTTCCTTGGTGCTGAAGAACTGCTACGTCTCTATCACCTCCTTGTGCAGCAGTCATGTGCGTGAGTGTCATTGTCTTCTCTTTTTTTTTAACAAAGCAGCAAGTGCCCATCCTTGCACCGATGTGTTTCTAAAAAGGACAGAGTTTAATTCAAGTCAACCAGTGATAAGTGGCCTACAGGTACTGAAGGCATCAGTTTAATTTGAATGTTTACATTGGCATTATTCTGAAAGAATACTCAATAATGTCCGTAGCTGTTTATTTAATATAAAAATATTTTTTAGAAAAAATGGACATTTTTTTTGCGTGTTCCTACAAAGCTCTGCTTATCAGCTTGTTGAACCTTCATTAGTCATATGCAACCTCACAAGTAAACAGCAGTGTAATAGGATAGAGAGAATGGTCTCTAGCAAAGCATAGATGTACAACAAAACCTACATAATAGCTGCTTCATAACAGTACATATAAATTTCACTGTCTTATATCCCCCTACAAAAGCCTGCACAATTTGCTTGGACAGACAAGCATGAAGAAGGTGAACTCCGTAAAATACAAAGTGTGAGCAAGTAAGGTAGGATTTAGTGCAGATGAAAACATATGATTACTTTTTCCCTAAAGTGGTACTCTAATAGACATCACAGCTATCTGCATGTGATGGGAGTATATTAACACAAAATGTTACCACTATCTTAAGCTCCTGAGAGTGACAGCAGAAGTACAGAATCCTATGTTTGTACTTCCTGACTGTCTCACATGCTTAAACATGCCTTACCCGTGCAAGTCATCCTTTAGTATTTGTGTCGACGCTTTGAAATTTTACCCTTTCTGGTAAATATGTTGGAAGGAATATTAGGTTTATTTTCCCTTCTTTAAAGACCCAGGAGAGTTGATTCTAGTCTCCCCACTGTACTGCCTATATGTTGATTAGTCCCCCAAATTTAGCTGTAGTGAACATCTGTTTGCACAGAGAGAAATAGAAATAAATGTGGTGTCTTCTGAAGACTGCAGTTCTCTGCTAAAAATAAAAAAAGCGCACCCTGATTGCACTGTTAGACATGATTTCTGAGTCCAGCCAGTTCAGACAGGTCTGCCTAAAACTATAAGCAAGTTGATTGTATTGCACTGGTATTCTAATTTCCAATTTGGGATTTTGCTACATAATCTCTAGTAGAGTATGTCTAATCTTTATGAGACCCAATGTCTTTGTATAAATTCTCTGGATTTTCCTCCATGTGTCTCTGCTAAACTGAGATGTGTCTTCTGGCTGAGTTGTAGAGACATTAAATTACTGAGTAAATCAATACAGCACTGTTATGTCACTGTATCTTTTTCAAAGACCAGCTCAAATTTTGTATGCTGTAGCTTTGATCCCTTTCATTTAATTCTAAGTACACTTGTTATTATAGTAACTGTTGTTTGTATGTTATTTTAGCTTTTTACTTAAGTAGCTATTTAGCAATTTAAATGAAAATGTAATTAGGTTACATCTGTTTTACATGCATGTAATACCACGCAGATGTAAACTTATATTAAAGCCATATTTTCTTTTTGGCAAAAAGACATAAGAATAGAATTGTAGCAATCATGCAATACGTTATTTTTCTTTTTTATTTTTTTTAATAGCGTACACAAGATGTATTCCAGGGTTTATGTTGTGATGGTAACAACCCTTTCTATTTTTATGGGAGACAGCATGGGTCATAACTAACCGGTATTGCCTTTTATTTTTGTTCTACAAGGACAAGTACACTGTTAACGCTGGTGCAAATCCAAAGGAGCTCTGTTGAAGTTAGTTCAAATTCCTTACCAAACTCATCAGTTTCAATAACTGACTCTTTCCAGAGCCAAATTCCGTTCTAAGGATCTCTGCTGAAATAAAGAATCATTGTGGGTTTACACCATTATGAATGACAGTGATATTTGGCTTTCAATACCTTTATTTGAAAGAAAGATGAACTTCTTGCTGGGCTGATCTTAGAAAGTGTCGAGTGCCCTCGGCTGTTGTTGACTCTGATGGGGGTTTTTCTGTGCTCTGGGGAGAGAGATAAGAGGCACGGATTCAATTCCAGCTTCCCCTTGGTCTTCGTGTAGGTACTTAGAGAAGGTACTTGATGTCCTGTACTACTGTAATCGGAACACAGAATTCCTCCTGCTGTATTTGTCCTTTTCATTTCTTTTGATTATAGACTCTTCATTGCTGGTTACTACTCTGTGTTTATATCGTATCTAGCACAGTATCAGGACTGAGAGTAGCATCCATTGATACAGCTGTAAGTCAAGTTCTATATGAAAAATATAAAGAAATTCAGGTACCTGGCAGTTCTCTAGAGACGGCTAGTATCATTTAAAAACTTGGATTTCCTTTGAAATAGCTAATTTTTCTACCAATAGGCTGAAAACATTAAGCATTAATATGTTTCTTTTGTAGTGAAGCATACAACTTTTTGATAATGTAATGCCTTGAAACCCACGTTAATAAAGTAAGACTTCTTAGTCGTTTAGTTTTACTTATATAAACATAAGTTCAAAATAAACTATGTATATTTTACTTGGAGCAAGGGTGTATTTTAGTAGACTTTTATTGTTTCAATATATGTTTCTCTTCAATAACTGCCTTTTAGAGAATAATTGTGAAAGACAATAAGAAAATCGTTACATGTTTTTCTTCTTACTTTTTTCCTATGAACATTTAAGGCCCTGACTCTGCAGCTGAGAACATAAGCACATGAGACTATACGGAGACAGAATTTAGTCCAGTTCCTCAGTATGAAATACTTCAGGGCTAAATCTTGCTGCCTGTAAGTGTGAATTTGGCCCAAATAAGGACTTCAAGATTGTGTCTGAAGGGTAATTTAATGCAAAGGTGATAAGAAGCCACAGAGAGTCAGTACTATGGTATTGTTCCTCAGTTGTGTCTGATAGCTCTGCTACAGTTTGTTTGCTACAAGGTTTGTATTTCAGGAGTGTGTAACTTAATTATTCTGAATGATCCGTAATGGCCCACTCAACTCAATTTTCTCCAAATCCATAATTTATTTGGTTTTCCTTATTGGTTTGAATGAAAAAAGACTAGTACTTATCCATGAAATCCAAGTCTTGGTTAAAAATTATTGCTAAGTAGTTTTGTAAATATTGACAAATCTTAACATTTTTTAAGCATATAGAGTTTTTTAAACATCTAGGTTTCAAGTACTTTTTCTACATATACTGTGCAACTCCAAGCTTAGTCATTTCATAGAATTTATCTTTTGATTTTGTGTTAACTGTGCTGTAGAAGATATTCCAAATTTTCTTCATTACTTTGCCAGAGAAGTTGATGGATGCAGAAATCTTTTCCTTCCCCCACACAGAATTCAGTTGATTTGTTGTCTGTTGTGCAGGGTTATACATATGATATGTACGTAGGACGGTAATATTAACAACACGGAAAGAATAACAAAGGTGTTTTTCTAAATATTTTTAGGCAAAGACTGAAAGCTGGGGTGCTGAACGTATCCCCTCCTCCTCCTTTCTGTGTGGAAATATTTTTTTCTCCCTTTTGGGAAATCAGTGGCATTCTCCTTTCCTGTGGACTGGGCTCTGAAGTACTCACCCTCAAGTTCAGATAATGATTTAGAGAGAGAGATGTATAAATATATATATATACACACACACACAGATGTATAAATAGAGAGATGTATTTATACATATTTAAAACCTCTTGAGTTTTAAGCATTTTTGTGTGGCCCAGAGCCATGCACTCAGTGCTTTTAGGAACTGTCTGGGTTTCCAGACTGCTGGTGCCAAGTGCACCTCAGCTGCTGCTGCTGCGGAGTAGGACTCAGCCTCCTGCGCCTCTCCTGGTATTCGCGGATCGTGTGGGTAAACTTTGCACAGTGATTCAGTGTTAGCTTACGTGGTGACTGGCTGCATGATTTATGGTGACTTTAGGTGGGAACATACTATGTACAGTGGATTCTTTCTGTTTCTGTCTCCTTCTGCACGACTGTATCTCCATTTATTACATGTGAAGTGTAGCTGCCGGTGGCTGGCAAGGAAAGCCATCTCAGAGATGTGCTGGGCAGGCTTGTAACCCTGAAGTACTTTGTCCTGAATCCCCAGTTGGTCCAGCCCTGCTACTTAGGTGTTCCTTGCTCTCTTGGCAATGCAGTGGAACACGCTGTTTGCTGTCCCTAACCTGCCCTTTTATGCCAGTACGATGTAATGCTTGTGGGAAATAAAATCATTGTAGTTGAGTTATGATTCAACATTGACTTTGATTATTGGCACCTCTAATCGACCAAGAGCTCTGATTATTAGTGCTTTCGTAGTTTAAAAATAGTCTTACAAACTAAGATGTTCTGAATCCAAAAATATTGTGTGGAGGGGGAGAACATAGCTACATGATTCATAACAATTATTAAAACACTGGATGTAGCATGTAACATCTTTCCCTTTGTGTTATGGCAGCTTTCTTTGCTGAAGAGGTAAACGGGTGTCTGTTATGACTGCCAGAGTGAGAAAAGAGCATTGAAACCTGGCCTCAGTATCAGATCATGTTTCACTAAGAGAACAAGATTGATTTATTGTGTTACATCAGGGTTAGATGGACCTAGTACTGCTTCACCACATGCTATTTCATTCCCTTGTCTACTAAGTATGCAAGTACAAACAGCTTTAACACAATTCTTTACCTAGAAACAAGCCTGAGGCTTCATCCAAATACTTTTAACATATGAAAATTGAGCTGCTTTGAACTTGTATGTTTTTGATAACTGCTTGGTATGCTTCCTGGAGGATCACCTGTAGGCTTTTCTTTCCAAATCCTAATCCCTTTGATTAAGTGCCAGGACAGATAGCTCTCATTGAATAACTCCAGTCTCATAATTCTTCCTTCATTCAGAGTTGAAAGGGAGCTGCTCAAGCTTCAATAGGTAAATCCTCAGATTTAGTTGAAGTAATTCAGACACTTAGAAACTGAAATTGTTTTGTTCTGAAACAGGGCTCAGATGGGCTACTGAACATTTACATACCACTTGCTGCCAGAAGCTGTAGGATGAAAAAACAAAACAAATTTTTAGCAAGAAGGATTAAGAGTAAGAAAACTTCGAAAACCAGACATTAAAAGGCAACCTGGCATGGAAATTTAGACCCAGAAATAGGAACATAGTTACTTTGCTTGACTTCTCTTGTTTTCTTTTTCAGCAAGATCAGACTGTGGTGCTGGGCTAAACATTCCATTCCTTCCTTAGCCCTTCTCTTCGTTAATAACTACCAAAATAGGGCATAAGTGGGGGGGGGGAGGGGGGGGGGTGGGGGAATCCTATTCTTTTTATCTTTACAAGTATGCCTGCTGGTAACAAACCTGAGCCAGTTCAAGATTCTTCTATTTGAAAGTGTTTGTGGCAGGAGAGTATGACGGGGAATTAGAAATAAACCTGTTAGCTCCTGATATCTTGGGGTAATAGAGATATCTATTGCACATACATTTTGGCGCACGTCATTTTGCGTACGTGCATAATGAAGCAGTTTGTGGAGATCTTATTGTTCACCTAGGAAATAAGAATATTTCCATATGAATAATTTGCCTTGGTTAATTCTAGTACAGCCAGAACTGGAGCAGAACAGCTAGAGAACCTATACTCAGTTCACGTGGTACCGATGTTCATAGCTCCTTCAGCCTGAAGATTTGTTACCTTTAGCAGAATGCAGCCTGCCACAATGGTACATAAAACTGAGGATTGTAGTGCTGTACTAAAAAACTAACCCCTCTGCGAACAAGAGATGGTGCTTCCGTGGCTATAACCACGGTTTTAGTTAGACTTGAGCAAAACCCGTTGGGTGACTGCACCTTGCCAGCAGTAGACTTTGACTCAAGTCCTTTTGTCTCTTTGTTATCAGGCTGGCTGTTGCAAAATATTCAGGTACATTTAACTTTGTGGAAAAACATTTTTTTTCTTCTTATAACCTTCTCTGTTTCCCTTACTCATTGCCACGGTAGGCAATAGTGTTGTTTCTGTGGCTCTTTGCCAGGTAAATTGTGCCAGCCATTTGAAGATCTGGCTTTACCATTAAAATAAACAGTCTTTGGAATTAATTATAGACCTCAAAAACTGCAGAACAGATTGAAAATTAGGAAATATATAAAGCCAGCCTCCACCAGACTGGGGCAGTTCTGACTGTTCAGATCGCTTTCCGCTGTGACAATAAAGTCTAACTTGATTGATTTACTTTTTTTTAAGGCAACTCTTTTCTCAAATCATATCCTCAATATCAAGAAACTTGTGATTGAGTTGCAGCTCAGCTGCATCAATACAATTAAGTCTGGAAATAGAATGGAACAATACCCAGCTGCACCTGATAAGCAGAAGCAAGTAGGCAAGATGGCATAAATGAGCTAGAATTTTTAAGGACACAAGTGCTAATTTCTCCAGTGAATTAGAAAATAATTGTGTATGTTAAATGATTAGGATTTCAGTCTTTCCTGAGAGATCTTGCTGCAAACAGCATAGCAGCACCTATCGCCTCGAATCAGCGCTAGCTCAGTATTACACACAGATGAGGTCATCTCTGTCTAATATCATTAGGTTTTATAAGTTTTTAGCTTTAACTTATTATTTGATTCCTTAACTAATTTGATAAATGAATCCAGTGGGTCTTTGAATTATTGTTAGGGCAATGACAACTTGAGGGTTCTGGTTAATAAGATAATAACAAAGTAGTTTGGTTAAATAAACTTTGAAGCAGAAAGCCTGAAGGCTTCTTGTTATTACCTCATTAACAAGAAATGCCATTAAGTTATTATTATTATTATCCTGTAATGGTTCTCCTGCTTATCACTCTTGCATTCTGATCAGCAAGGATATTTAATGAAATAGCAATACATTTTAAGAAATTACATGTACCCAAACAAGACTATAAGAATGGAAACAGAAAGATTTAACATTTGAACATACACTTTTGAAATGGAGAAAGAATCTGCAGGTTCTTACGACAAAGCTCTGGAATGAAAGCAAAAGTTTATGACACATTTTATTACACCTGTAAATCTGAAAGCTTAGCTATAGTTTTTAATTTTTATTTTGCCTCTATAACTATTTTTATACCCTTTTTATAGTTGACTGGTCCAAGGTTTAAAATAAGTTCTGCTGGGAGTCTATGCCCCATTAGTCTTCTATAATAAAACATGAACCTGGCTAAAATAAAACATGATGCCTTAAGAGCAATTAAGAATGGTCTTTTGTAGATAACTGCAACATGAAATACAATCACTGTTTTTATTAATGGATTTGGGAAAAGCAGCTTGATGATTTATAGCAGAAGAGTGGGTTATTTTACATTTTTATTTCTTTTTTTTTATGTCTCACTCTTCAAAAAACCTTTTAAGACCCCTGAAATAATCAAATTCTGTGTTTCAAATGTTTATCATGTTAACGTGAACCTCAGTATCAGTTTTATTTAGGTGGTGCTATGATGTCAGCTAAGAAGGTGTCCTTTTTTTTGTTGTTACTCCAATCCAAAAAAAAGGTGTTATTTTTGAAAGAAAATCTTGTTGAATTTTTTATAAGAGTGATAAAATGTAAAAGCTGTGCTTTGTACTTTGTAATGGCAGGATTTGTAGGGCACAGACATAATCTACTGGGCATTGTCTGAACACAAAGCATAGCATCTCATTAACGCATGGTTTCTTAAAAAGTATAAACACATTTGGCAGATGTTTCTTTAATAATATGATAATAGTTTCTTTGTGATTATTAGATTAAGCTTCTAATAACTTGAAGATCGGTGTTTAATATGGCTGGAAGTGGAGTCTGCGCTGCTAAACCTGAAGAGGTGGTGGTTCTTACGTTTGAAACATTTAGAGAAAGACTTCAAGTTCTTCTATTTGGATTTTAATTGTACTGAATACGCTGCATGGAAGAAAAAAGTGTCAGTTTGGCATGATTATGAATGCAGGGAGAAGGACAGAGAAGTGAAAGGAGAGGCTGAGATGACTGGTGCCTTCTCTCACGTCCTTGGAGCTGTCAGCCATACCAGGGGCACGTGCTCCTTTGGATACCCAGTTTCCCAAAAGGCTTGAAACCATTGCCTGGGTTTCTGCTGACACACCCGTTAGTACCCCCCTAGCTATACCCACGCCATTTACATCTCAATATCTGTCTGGGGAGGGGCTCACAAAATCCTGAGGCAGCGCAATCTTGGTTACACAAATTTAGAAGCACGTTTTCTAGATTACGTACCAGTATATCTCAAATAAGAAATTGGTTAGTATGTGCTAGGAAGTGTGAGAAAATGCTCGAATAAAGGTAGCTCATGGTGTCTTTTGAACCTATTTTT
This sequence comes from Falco rusticolus, assembly GCF_015220075.1. NCBI lineage: Eukaryota > Metazoa > Chordata > Aves > Falconiformes > Falconidae > Falco > Falco rusticolus. The sequence continues at coordinate 18,152,630 of NC_051201.1, forward strand.
CCACAGCAGAGCTGTGCGTAGCTTGAAGAGCCATGAGCATGTAAAGAGAAGGGCCGCAGCGCTGTTCCGTGCGAGGCGACTGCTGGCACTTAGCAGAAGCAGGATCAAGGTGGGTGGAATGTGTGCCCTGCAGATGGCAATGTCTGCGCTCCGCTAGGCTAGGGAAGTTGGCAAGCCTAAATTCCGACAGATAAAACTGAACTAAAAGTCACATCCTTTAACAACATTTGGAAAAGCAATCAAAATCACATTAGCTAAGCTTGTCTTAAACTATATAGATAGTGTTTCTGTACATATATGTGTGTATACTATGTGTTATATATATATATATGGGGATGGGGTATTTTAGTCTAGAAGAGGCTCTTTATGCTTCTGAAGGGTAGTACAAGTATTGGGACTGGCCTCATTTTGTTTTAATGAAGTTTTTTCTATCAGAAATACCGCTTCCACAGCTGTGTGGAAACCTACAATAAAAATCAGTAGCCTCATGCTTCTGCACTTTCAGTAAAGGTTAGCTGCAAATGAAATAATTTATTTCATTTGTAAGCACGTTTGCAAACGTTGTTTTGCTAGCCTTCTATTTACACCACAGATGTTACGGTAGCAGTGAATTCTGGGGTTAAACCTTCTGGCCCAAAACCAAGGGGCGGTCTCAACTGTCTTTGAAAACGCTTGGCCCCGAGTATTATTTGGTAGAGACAAATAGTAGCTGCCATACACTGTGCTAGTAATATCCTCTGGCTGCTGTAACCAGATCCTTCCCTAGCCAATGCAGTGCCCTATTTTTGGAATGTGCTGGCTGGCAGTACAAAGTGGGTAGTTAGTCACCTTGCATTCCATCCGCTCGGCTTTCCGTCCCCCAGGACTCGGCCCCACGCTCGGTGCGAGCTGCTGTTGGCATCAGCCCGTCAGTTAGTCAAAATTCTGGTCATTCTTCAAGATAAGATCTGAAATAAATGTTCCTTTCGAAAACTCGTATGGTTGCCATAGGCATAAAAATTCAGCCTTCGTTTAAAATCAGCAGCACATCAGAGTCACTGCCTGTGTCCTTCAGGAAACGTTATGTGGATTTATCCAGAGATTCGTAGTCTAGAGGATGAGGAGCTGGGACGTGGATTCCATTAGCTTAGCCTGCTTCAGAAAGGTGGCAAAGAAATGTGGAAGACTTAAGTCGAGAAAGTTCAGCAGTGGTGGTGGGAATCTAGTGTGTAGATACTCTTTGTAAATGCTGGGATTTGTGCGCAGAACTCGTCTAGTACAGCTCTGAAACGTACCGTGGGAAGTCGGACAGGGCTGAAGGGTAAAGGAGCCTGAGCAGAAAAGACTGTTCTGAGAGACTGAGCAATCCACCTGTGCAGATCCATGTACCCCAGATCCGCCTCCAGAAGAGACAAGTGAAAATCAGAATGGCTAAAAGGTATGCTGTAAACTTCCAGAACATCTTTCTGCTCTCTGGAATAGTTCTGTAGGAGCCAAAGGGGTTGTCATGTTGTGCTGTGTGATCTGAGGTATTCGGCAATGAAGAATTCAGTTCCGTCTCTAGCAAATCTGAATATAATGGCATTCAAAAAAACTAGATGATATACACAGAATGGTATACCAAATCCACACAACGATATAAAATTTAAAGAAAAGGATTTATTTTGGCTTCATACAACAGGACCATAGAATCATAGACTGGTTTGGGTTGAAAGGGAGCTGAAAGAGCATTTAGTTCCAACCCCTCTGCCATGGGCAGGGACACTTCCCCTAGACCAGGTTGCTCAAAGCCCCGTCCAGCCTGGCCTTGAACACTTCCAGGGATGGGGCATCCACGGCTTCTCTGGGCAACCTGGTCCAGTGTCTCACTGCCCTCACAGTGAAGGATTTCTTCCTAATATCTAATCTAAATCTCCCCTCTTTCAGCTTAAAGCCATCCTCCCTCGTCCTATCACCACATGCTCTTGTTAAAAGCCCCTCTCCAGCTTCCTACTCAGCCTGATTGGGTACTGGAAGGTGCTCCAAGGTCTCCCTGGAGCCTTCTCGTTTCCAGCTGAACAACCCCAGCTCTCCCAGCCTCTCCTCACAGCAGAGGTGCTCCAGCCCTCTGAGCATCTTTGTGGTCTCCTGTGGACTTGCTCCAACAGGTCCATGTCCTTCTTATGTTGGGGGCCCCAGAGCTGAACATGGTCCTCCAGGTTACTAGTTTACAAAAGTTGTATGTTAGATATTCTTCTTCTTTCTGTATGGCTCTGAAAATAATCATTGAAACGAATGATAATTGTAATTTTGTTATAGCACTTTATCTTGCATTAACGTAATATTTTTAGTCAGCTTTCACTGCTGGTATCACCATGGCCAATTTCCAAGGATTTGTTTGTGGTTTACTCTATGCTGTGATGTTTCTCTTACTGAAACTGTCAACACAGTTGGAAGATCTGCATGATAATTTAATTATCACTGTTTTTTTCACATTAGAGCAATTAAAAGCAACTTGCAGAACAAGTCAAACAGTTAACTGTGCTCATACAAGCTAAAAAAAATTCTCAAAGACAAATAGTTTGTATTTCAGACACAGGAGTGGCTGTGGTTGAAGGGAGTGTATGATTATTGGTCATCACAGCTGACCACTGTTTTTCATTTTTTTCCTTTTTGTTAATATAGTCATTAAATAGGTTTTTATAGATGCAATAATTGGGGGGGGGTAGTTTTTATAATTCTAAAACACTTCAGACATTCTCAAAGGACAGTATGCAGTGGAAATATGGTGGATTGCATTAAACAAAATGGATACTCCGCTCTCCCGTTAGTAGTATTGTCTTGAGAACGGACAATAATGGGATTTAAGGTGTACAAATCCATTCAGGAGCTTTGCTTGAGAATTTGTGTTGCTGTCCTTCCCCATGTAGTTTCTTCACTCTCCCTAGCTGCTACTCAGCCTTGTATCTTCAAAACAGGCAATATGAGCCAGACTGTAGCCCTGTATTTTAGTCTCCACTGGAACATGCCCTTTTTATTCATATTTTGCATCATTTAAGTTTCCTAAAATGAGGAAATTCAGGGCCACGTTGATATCTGTGACAACATCGCTATTAACTACAGCAGACCCAGGATTTCACCCAGGAGTTTCGTAGAGATTTTGCTTTTTTCAGGTACAGAATTACAAATATTGTCTTACAAATGTGGTCTAGGATCGAAGAGAATGTATGTATCACATTTCAGAGGAAGTGGCCTAATAATCTTACGGAAAATCAGATGCGTGCCAGAGATTAATTATGTAGAAATGGATGTTGGTACTGTTCAGGTTTAGAATTAAAATTCTAGATGCTTGGTTTCACTGTTTTCTCTTAAATGTGACTAGTGAGCACCAGCTCATAACTGTTCATGGCAGGATTCATAAGGTGGCTATTCACAAACTTGTCAACAAAAACTGTTATCAATACCGTGCATTCTTGGCACTTCTGTTGGCATTTGTAGCCTTTCCATATATTCTGTTTGTGATGGGTAAGTATTTATTATGGTATCCCAGAATTATTTTTTTTTAAGGTAACAAAACAGAACAGAGGAGCATAGGAAGAAATAATGTTACTATTTGGAACCAGTAAATATATTGGTATATTCACTGAGTTATGGTTTTAGTTCTGTTGCTATGAGATATTTTATTTTTTTTAATACACCTCTTCTAAAAAAAGTGCAAAAACTTTTTTTTTTAATATACCTCTTCTAAATAGGCAGTAGGTAAGCAAAGCTTAGTTTGAGTTACAGGGCTTATTTATCATCGATGCTCATCACTCATGCACAGTAACACATGCCTTTAGCTCTCTCTTCATATACAATAGATCTCCAATTAAAACTATGCGAATTTGTGCATAAGCAGCACCTTTATCTTCAGCCTACTGTATCACCACTCAACTCTACATACAACTGTTGCACGTGGTGGGATGCCATGATGTTTTAAATATTTGCCAGTATAGAGTGTTTGGTGTAAAGTTGAATTGTTAAAATTCTTATGTTAAAATGGTTCATAAAGGACCTATACTTTCATATAGAAAACTGAATCCTATCCGCTTATTTGTTGAGTATAAGTAGCACAAAAATAATTTTTAATCAACTTCTTTCAACTGTTTGTATTCTCTGCTAGGAAATCCTTTTGCTTCTTCGTGGAAGTTACCTTGCACTCGTATTTGCCAATGTGTGTGCCATTCAGTTCTGAGCCAGCTGTACTGAGACACCTCATGTTGTTGATGTTTCCCTTTTAAATACCATAAGTGAGATGAAATATGCACAAAGGACTTCCACAGGGAGGGAAATACTTCTTCAAAATATAGTTTACACAGTTTTGGGACGAAGCAACCCACAGAGTGGTTGCTGCGATTGCACAGACAGACATTTGTGCTTTCCATAATTTTTAATTGCTTTTTAAATTATGGACTGGAGGCTGTTTGATGTCTTGAAGAAGGCTGAGTCTTCCTGTGGTTCGTGCTCTGGTTTGGGTCTCTGGCTGAAATTTTGGAGTCCTTTCAGGAATTCCCTCAGTGAGTTTGGATGAGTCTTTTCGTGAAATGTGAGCAAGCATTAGTTAGTTAAGTGCAAGGAGCAGCTTGTACAGACAGGAGAATAGATGTCTCCAGCCTCCATCTGTAAAGTATGTTTAAAATCACATTTACTCACAAGCTAAATGATATGTTTGCACTACACTAGCACATTACATTTAACGGGTGCTGGGAGCAACACCAATAATCAAAAGGGTTTTAGTGAAATGTGTTGGTGCATCGAGACTGGATTGAGATACTCTGGTGTGAATCTCCTTTCAGCAGGAGATAGTAAACTTGCTTGCGTTCCTTCATTTGACAAATGTTGGATCATCTTTCAGGAATGCTAGATTTATATATATATATATATATGTTTTTGTTGTTTTGTTTTGGTTTTTTGCTAGAGCAGGTAATGTTGTGACAGTGTTTCAATGCTGTTGATTTTTCCCATAAATTACATAATGAAAGAAAACATTCCAAAGGCATAAACTGTTTACTATAGAGGTGTATATACTCCCCTTACCTAAATTCTCATATTTCCCTTGCAAAATTTCTTTGCAAGTCTGTAAAGTCATTTTGCCTACCATCTATAGGCGATAAAGAAAAAAGGTACTATGTTTGCACAGAAGGGGGGGCGGGGGGGGGGGGGGCGCAGGGGGGAACAGCATTTCAATTGTGTAGTAAATAGTTATGCTTAGGTCCTTTTTGTCAAAAAAAAAACCCAAACCAGGTCTGTATATTTTAGGGCTTACTAACAGTCTGGCACACTGAGAGGTTTTCTACACAAGGATTAATTTAATCCTTGTGTTTTGTTGGATGCCGCACTGGGTTTGAAAACTGGGGGTTTTTTTGAGAATATAGTTGCTTCAAGTCAGATGAAAAGGGTACTTAGAATGCAGTAACGCTGGTAAAATGGAATTCTTGGGAACACTGCATTATCCCTGCTTGTGAACTTTTAGCAGTTTGATTTTCTATCAGAATAAACAAGGGTTGAAAGATGACTCGTTCCTACTGATTATGTGTAAACTTTATCACTCAGCTGTTACCATCTGAAGTCTTGTGTAAACAACTGTACCGCAGGGGATGCTCTCTAAATTGAGAGGTCTTCCTGGTGTGCTACCACAGAAGACTGACTGCAAGTCAATCTGTGTCAGCTCGTGTTAAAACAGAGCCAGTCCCTGTGTTAGGTCATGTATTAGAGATACATCTCTCTTCCAAATGAAATTAAGCTTTTCTGGGCATCTGCTTTTTATCACCAAGATTTCTAAACTGCTAACGCTCATTACCATGAACGGAGAAAGTCATCTTACTGGAGCGCTAAGTAACTGCATATGGGGTTGATGTGCTTATGGACATGTTACTAACACGCTGCATCTGCGTGGCTTTGAGGAAGGAGGCATTTTGTCGATCTGCTTGGGTTTATGTGTTTAAAATTCCCTCGGATGCTTTTAGGAAGTAAAATTTCCTTCTGATCTTCCCTTAAATCTTGAAGTTGAAGCAGCTTCTTTGCCCCAGTTGTAAAATTTGCTGTGAGATCTACCTGTTGAAAGTGCCGAGCAGGACCAGCACAGAAAGCTACAATGAGCAGAGTTTGGTCTGTTCTCCTCAGACCCTGTGGAAAAGCGATTGGCAAAGAATTTGTATAGCCAGGTAAATGTCCGTGCTGTTCTTAAAAAACAGAAAGGCAAGTTTAAATGTGCTATATAGAAGTTAGAGTAGGTAAAAAAAAAAAAAAGAAATTGGTGTAAGGAAATATATAAAAAACTAGGTTTGTATTTGAATCATTCCGGTTTGAAATAAGTACCTAAAAATAAACATGCCAGTCAGTGTTAACGTACAGGCAGCTTAAGATCGATATGGATGAAACCCATTTGTATTCAAACAATAATCAGGCGGCACACTCCTTTACAGCAGAAGTTTTGAAGTCAAATGGCTGAAAGAGTTAAACACCTGGAGCAAGTCTGCTGAACTGCTAAGCTGGCTCCTGGCAGCAGTAGCAGCCTGCAGAGAGTTTTTCCTCCATTATGGTTCAGTTCAGTGACTAATTCATTCAAAGCTGAGAAACCAATTGAGAGTTGAAAATGCAGGAAAGCTTATTTTCCTGTTCTAACCTTTAAATAACTTGATATATAAGAGAGCTTGAGCTACAAGTTTTAAATGCTTGCTGGACGTGAAAAACAAAATTAATTATTTTTTTTTTTTAATCTATCCAATGCACTAACTTTGTTATTATTTTATTTTAAAAAGCTATTAAAAACTGAGCATGTTGTAATTTTCAATTTTCCAAATGTAGACCTAAATCACACTTGGCATTTTTACTAAATATTTAAATAATTGGTGAGTATTTCCCAAGTCCTAAAATGTAATGAATTGGCTAAATAAGATAGGATTGACAAAAATATGAGTCTATCAAGTGTTGTATTTATTGTACTGAGTTGTAACACAACCTTTTTAATAGTTACTAGTCAATCAGCAATATTTTTTTGTGAAAACTACTGAAAATTGTGATTAGTACTACTCAGCTTCTTACAAAGAATCCCTTCCTTTGCTGGTTCAATTTCTGTTTACTTAGTTGATGTTGTTCCTCTGAGCTAAAACTATTCTTCCAATGCAAAATATAAGGTTCATGTGTCAGATCTTGGGCGTTTACAGATAGCAACAACTGATCTATAAAAGCATCTCAGGTTTGCCTATATGAAAATAAATACTTCTTTAAAAAGACTAGAGGTCATATATGTTTTGATAAATTATATTCTTTAACCAGATCTTTTCTATTTTTTCCTATACTTTTAAAGGCAAGTTTAGACAAGGAAGAAGCCCTGTGTATATTCTCAAAATAAACATAATATAAGCCCACTTCCTAATTCGCTGAATATGTTTGGGAAGTTTAGAATAGAGGTTTAGATAAACAGATGGACTTACAGAGAATTGAATTACAGGAAATACTTGGTTTGAAGATTTAATTTTAGTTTTTCCTCACCTTTTGATTCTGGAAGTCAGGCATAAGTCAGAATATTTTTAATCTACTATCTGTTGTTGGCAATCATCTTATAGTTGCCTAAACGAAGTTGCCTAAAGCAGTGTTCACAAGAATACATCAAGTATTAGTTGAATAAGATTCCAAAGGATATTTTTTTTAGAGAATTGCAAGTACAGATAAATATTTTTCTAGTTTGTTAAGCTCTATCTCATTCCTCTGTAATTTCAAGTTTCATAACCTTTTCCCTCTTATTTCAAGATCTATTTTGAATATGAAAATGCCTTGTCAAAACTTAGATCAACCCTTCATCAGGCTTTTTAAAACCTAAGTTAGAATTCTGTTTCTAAGAAAAAGATTTGGATCAGAAAGATTTTCAGCTAGCTAGTATTCATTTTGGCTGAGAGTTCAAGCAATGTCTTTAATCATATTTTTGTTGGTTATTTATTAGCTTCTGCAGGATATCAAAGGACAGACAACCTAAAATCTGTCTTCCATAAGATACATCATGAATCAGAAGCTGTAGCAAAGAATTTCTAGGAAGTGTCTTTCATGTACTGATATGAACTGATTGAGAGATAAAATATACATCTTTAGTGTGTTTATAACATGCAAATGAAGGCTGACCCAAAAATGGAAGACTCCGTTCTCTGGCTGGAGTAGCATTTGTATTGCATTACTAGAGTAAGAAAATTTGTTGTGAGAGAAAAGAGTATTTCTGTTCTGGTCCATGTCACCTGAAGGATGATGGTTAAAACTAATGCAAAACATAATAGAAAATTGGCATAAAAGAGCATGCTAAGACTACTTTGGCTCCCTTTGGAATCTTTGCAAAATAGGTGTTTCCATAATTAGCGTGTACTTGTATGAGGTAGTAATAATATAAGAATATATCCAAATATAGGTAGGAAACTCCGATCTAGTGTTATCCATCACTGCACGGTGATAGCCAAAGGGAAGCTTTAGTATCAACACTAACTGGGAGAAAAGAGTATCTTATTGTAGAAACGTAGAATATGCTGGGCACTTTATTGCAGACATGAGTGGTAGAAAAAACATCAGTTATTTGAAAATGTAAGTGATCATGTAAAACTATTTCTGGATTTTTGGATCTGCTGCTGGAGAAATATCGTTCTAAGATTTTTACAACGTTAGTAACCCACATTTCATGCCAGAAGCTGTGTAGCCCATGAGAAGCACCACTATCTGACATGATGAATAAGTATCAAGCTGGTTTCTAGCTGACAATTCATGTCTCTGAGTAAGCTTTTCTAGCTTCTTCAGCTTGCGGGGGGTTCCGTCTGCTTCTCCCTTCCTTCCCTTCCCCATTCCTTCTGTGTGCACATTATCTAGGTTTCCTAATTCTCTAGTAACAGGGTACCTGTCATCAGCGATGTAAATTTTTACTGCAATAATTTGTTGATAAAAAGTAAGCAGACGGAACGTCCATCATCAAATGCTATGGTGGGATGCTGCTGGCTCCCATCGAGAAGGATGAAAATACTGAGAACATCCCCCCCACCAAGAATACTAAAGAAAAAAATAAAATGGCAAGCAGGTTGTGCCAAATTTGTAGTGGAAGTTGGATTTTCTTCTAAAATGTACTGACAGTTAAATAAAAATAATTTAAGGATTGAATTTCATCTTTAAAATCAATTATTTTTATCAGCTCTGTTTCCAATTTAAGTCACAAATAGATTTTTCTTTATGTATATCAGTGTGGCAGTAGGAATCATTCTGTTCTTTTCCCCCACCACAGGATAACAGAAACCAAAAGACAAATATAAAATTTTTATGAATCAATATAACATTTTCTTGGGTTTGGATTTCAAAGCAATCAGACACCTTGTAAGAAGGAAGAATATCATTCTTCTGAAAAATATATTGAGCTTTTTTCAAAAAGCCCTGTTTATAGGGACAAAAGTAATGGTTTAATTTAAATCTTAGCATTTTCTTTTGAAGATTTCTGAAGGGCAGAGTTTGCTGGAGTATTAAAACAGAGGTTTAGTCCTGTATTTTGAATTGGGTGGTATTTGGCAGTCTAAATGTCAGTGCTGCCAAATATAATATGATTCACACACCACTAATAGTTTTGACTTAGCCGTATGTGAGATTTTGTAAATGTCTATGGAAATTGTGCAATACTCGTATTTTGGGGATGATCTTTGTATGCAAACACAAACTGTGCCTTCATTCTGTATCCTAAGGCAAGATCTCCAGATAAGAGAAAGTACAAGCCACTAGTCAAAATACAGAATAGTTTTTATGTTGAAAACCAGTATCGTCTTCAGCCGAAATACAGCATAGTGGGGTTTTTGGAGACCAGTATCATCTTCAGTGTAGAAGTCCTGTCTATCCAAACAGTGAACTCCATTACCTGGTGCTACATTTTCATCCAGCAAGCCAAATGCTTGAGGAAAGCATCAAGTACTTATTATTGTCTTTGCTAGACACAAATTAGATGCAGACTTCCAAATTAGTTTGTCCACACAGCCCTATGTTTGTGTGCCTTAGTGCAAGTAGGTAAGAGATGGTGCTGCATTTTATTTCACTTGTATCTCAAAGTTAGACCAAAGTCTGTTGTTGTGTTTTCCCCTACCCTTCTCTTAAATAGGTTTTTGGGTTTGTTGGGGTTTTTTTCTTTATTGAAGTTAAGTGATTTAAGGAGACTTGGGAGCAAGGTTTTTATATTTTTTTTTAATAGTCATTACTTCGTTTCTAGATGTATGGGTGAGGAAACAAAGATTACCTTGTTCATAAGGGAATTGGTGCCCCAGGTTAATGTCCAGGTGTTCTTTCAACTGATGTCTGAGACTAATTTCTTCCTGGCCCTCTGGTAACCAGCTGAAGCAGGAGACCAGCTGGTATGTCTTCGCTCTTGCATACCAACATCTTTCACTGATTCACAGATTTCCTTATATCCTCAGTACTTCCTCTACTGCTTAACAATCTTAGAACAGTAGTTTGAAGATAGCTGCTGTTGTGCTTTGCAATGGCTGCATCTGAATCAAGGATTGAATGATTTAAAAAAAAAAAAAGAAGAAGAAACACAAAACAATCTCATAATGATCCTCATAAGTTCCATTTGTCGAAAGGTCATAAATTTGAGAACCCATCAAAGGTTTGCTAAAGAAATGCTTAACACCGAATATTATCTGGTTTGAATCTTGCGAGTTGGGATGGCATTTCAGCAGGTAATGCTGCAAAGAAGAGTCTCTAATGTATTTAATTCAAAGGTTCAGTTTCCTATAGTCTCACACACGCACATTTACCTGCTGCAACCTGTCAACGTTCACAGTTTCAGTTACTTTTTAGCCCCCTACACATAGAATAAAACAAACTATGACATCATATATTGGCATCATGTATATTGACATCAACTATGTCAATCTGAAAATGAGCTGAACAGAGACAACTGATGTTTCTGAACTTCATACATTGTGTATTTACAGTTTACGTTCCATGGAAGGTCTGCAGAACTTGTGTGTTCACTGTTGGTGCGTGACCCAGTTGACTAAGGCAGGCAGTAAACACAAGATGGATACAGGTGAGGGGACAGCCAAGGGGCAGCCATCAATGTCAGCTGCATCTCAGCGAACCATTTCTTTACCCTGAGGGTACAGGAGAGTGGAAGCTTGAGAGCTGGAGTTTCTTGTGAGAAAGGGTGACAGAGTGATCTTTGCAGGTGCTGTTGACCTGTGAAGTAGGAAGAAAGCAGGTTCTCTGTCTGTGTGGTGGAAAATGTTAGGTGGGGGTACGCAACAGAGAGAAAAAGAAATTCAACCTCATATGGTAAACACCACTTTGAGGAAGTAGAACCTGAAGACCATTGTCAGAGAAAAACAATGGAGTCCTGGTGGACCCGCTGCAAGGCTTATGTCGGGGGTAAAATAGCTTCAGACTTTCTGTGTAAGCCAGGATGAAACTTCACAGTTCAAAGTGTTTTTTGTTACTACTGTAGATGTATTTGTGTGATGTTCCTTCTTTGTATAGAATTGAATCATACTGAGAAAACAGCTTATGTACATTTGAACTTTTAGACCAAATAATTGAATTCAGAGCAAGTAACAGGGTAACAGCATCAGTTATGAAGAGCCAGTAATTACAATGTGGAAGGAGAAGTCCTTGTTCACCAGAACATCCATATAACTCCCTCTCTGCTTTCACCATAGTTGTTCAGACTTTTCTGTCCCTGTCAGCACGACAAACATTTAAACCATTATTAGCAACTATGGGAGGGGGAAGGTAGAAGCTACTTATAATGGTTTGTAGAGAGAATTGTTGTTTGAACAGCTTTTTTAAGAAAACCTCTGAACCAATTCCTTTTGTATTGTCTGTAAAAACTAAAGTGGAGGTCACTGCGTTACGTTGATTATCTCATGTATGTATACAGTATCTTCTGGGGTTTCTTCAGTTCCACAAGGACTTTCACAGCATAACTGCACGTTCTAATTATGTAATCACACATTTACACCACTCGTGTCATTAAGTGTGACTGCACTTGCTCTGTCAGTCTGCCACGATAGAGCAAAAATTACTTGGAGAAAAAGGACACAACAGAATCTTAATTAAAAGACTGTTAAGCATGTAGGACATGCTTACCAAAATATAGAATACACTAAAGGCTCAAAACGCCCCGTGGTGCACCGCTATGTGCAAAATCTCAGTGTTTTCTTAATGCACGCGCTGGTGAGACCTTGGCCTTAATTAGGCGCCGTTTTGGTTGTGGACATTAAACTTATCTAATGTCTATGCCAAGTAACGATAGTACTAGTAGTTGAGAACGGTGGTTCTGGATGTAGCCAGGTAAAACTTTGTGTATGACTTCTGCCATATTTAGCTAAGGTAATACAAATTAAATGACATTTTTGCAAGATGGCATTACAGCAAAACGTGCCGCAAGAGTCAGCGTGTGGGGCAGGTGGCCCTTTTTTTTCTGTTCCTGGGGTGGCAGCATCAGTGCAGAGGTATTTGCACAAATCCAAGGGCGTTGGCGGAACAGCAGCATTTTGGATGAGACAAAAGTTCTGTCTTCAAGGGACTGTGAAGATTCCTAGCCTGTATTCCAGAAGCAGGCTCATGAAGAGGAGAGCCTTTGTCCAAGTGGCCGTGCAGACTGAGACTTGGTTCCCCAACCATTTCCTTTGGACTCCGATTTATCTTTCCCTAAAACTGTTGATCTGTGTTAAACAGCTGCTGCCTTTTATTCAGACCTGGCTGGAGTTCAGTGATTTATCTTAGGTTGTGAAGCTAGTCTGAGACAACTCATCAAAGGCTCAACAAAAACAGTTTCTTAATGGGAAGTAATTTTCCAATCAACATATAACAGAACTGTAGTAAGGCACTGGAGTATCCTTTGATGTAGCGTAAGACAGACGGCTGCCTAATAAGAATGCCTAATTGTACAGGTTTCATTGTATCTAGCTGAGAAACGATTTTCACTGGCTTCTAAGGTGTTAGAAGATACTTTTGACTGAAATTTAAATTCAAGATGATATCATATAATGAAAATGGAGACACGCTGCATTAGCATAATTGTATCTCTCTAGTTGTAAATATTTATATAACAATACTGCAAAGACCAAATATAGTTATGTGCTTTTATTCCAGCTGGTCTATAAACATTCAAGAAAAACTAGTTCTTCAGTAGTTCTAGGAAGAGTTTACTCATCAAGTTATAAATAAGCTTTTAGAGGATTTAAGCTCACCTTGCCAGCACAGATATTTTTTTTCTTATTTATTCAATTCAGATATTTCACTCATAGTTTGTTTTGCTTTTTTTATGGTATCCCATGAAATTTCTTGTACTCCTAAGAAAAAGCAGAGGAAAAAAAAACCCACTTCTATCTGAAAGTTTCTGTTGGAAAAACATGTTTTTAAAACTCACCTGTACCTTTCTTTTCAATTAGAGGCCTGGCGAAGGGACATTGCTAGGTATCTCTCATAACATATGGGCTGAATTACTCAGCATAGAATTGAACCGCACTGTTTCAGGTTGGTTACGGTGGTAAAAACTGCCTTGCGCTGCTCTGCAGAAGAGGGATGGATAAAATGCTCTTTGAACAGTCAAGTTTTTTTAAAAATGTCAGTGCAGAGGGCTTGCATTTGTATTTGGCTTTCTAGACCTGCCTCTTGACCTTCTAATTACTTGATTTGAAACAGCACTGAGGGTATAATAAAACTGGAGGTTGTCTCTCGTTTGCTTTATCATAAATTAAAGCTGTTAGTTTGGTGAGGTGAAAGTAGAGGCAGAGTGTTCATTACTGCTCAAGTGACGGCTTGTCAATAGCACTGCCTTTTAGTTTGTTCTAGTCAGCACTTGCTGTGCATTTTGTTGGACCACTGGGAAATAAATACAACAAGATTATACATTTGGAATACCACAAGAGTTCATGAAGGGGGGGGGGTGGTGGGGGTGGGGAGAAAGAAGGGGGGAAAAAAAGATAAATTATACACTTGGTAGAAAGTGACATGCTATCTTGTGCTATTAACAACCAGAGATAATTGCAGCGAATTGTAATTGCAGTTTGCAACTTACAGTACAGTGTGTCCAACATCAATCTTAATAGTGAACAAAGCAATTTATATTAAAAGTTAATTCACTTGGTAAGTTTCGGCTGCGTACAAGGGAGCTAACAGATGCAGCTTTTCAGAAAGTTCAAAGGCATTTGGAACATGGAGAGAAATGCTAATGTAGTAAGCCTTAGAGAAATAATTGTGTTACTACTTGTAATGAAAACAAATGTATGCCATTATATCCCAGTTTGTGTTTATTTAATAAACTATAGTTGTGTACATTGAAGAAATTGTGTTTCTGAATGTAACATTACTTGGAGATTACACAAGCATAGCAATTATATATGTATGGAGTAAATGGGGTCTAGATTTCCATGTATTTGATTGAGTCTATATTCAATTTTGACTTAATACTTTGATGAGACAGTACTAAAGCAAGAAAGAGTGTGTGTGCACGCGTGTGTTTATGTTTATACATAGGTATTACTGGAATTTTTAAATTGAAGCCTTGATTCTGGAATTGTTTACTAGTGCCCAGGGTATTTTGCTAGGTTGCCTGGTTGTAATTGCTCCAGGTTTTGAGTGATATCTTTTATCTGGTTTAATTAAAATGAAAATTTATTTTGTGAAAGCCTAACACCTCTTCTAATGGTGATGATAATCTTACTTTCCCTGACCACCCAGTGGTGCCCGAGTGTCTGGAAGAGATTCTGCAAACCCCTGACTTCTGTTCTGTGGGCTATATCACGTCACCTTTCCTTTAGCAGGTATTACCCTTTTCCCAGTGTTGTGGTCAGTCCTTGGTGCTCCTCAAATGCCAGAGAATTCCCTGAACTGCAGAGTCACGATCTAAACACCGACTGCTCTGCGATGGGTCTGACTACGTGTTTGTGGGTGACCATCGATACAGTTTGAAAATGCAAGGTGAAAGTGCTGCCTTTTTGGGTAGTTATTTGTCACAGTCAGAAAATCGCCAAATTAAAACATGCTTAGGTTTGCCTAATTGAATAATTTCTCTCTTTTTTTACAATGGGGAAAAGCTTGAGGAGGAGGTTTTGCTCTGTCACCGTACGTATCCAGAGCTCACTCAGAGAATTCATCTAACACATACAGGAGGATTGCTCTTCATCTGGTACCACCGCACTTTTTCATAAACATCCTTGTGAGAGAACTGAGTGAGTTCGTATGTAAATCTTGGGTAGATTTTCACTTAGCGGGAACTACTGTAGTTCTACTGAATTTAGTGGAACAAAGACATTTAATGCCAGCTAATGATTGATTCTTACAGGAGTTTGGGGAGTAGCTGAAAAGCTGGACTGAGGCTGTTTTTCTTCTTTACGGCATTATTTTCATGGGGTAGTTAAGAATGTGCATTTCAGAACCAACAAACTTGCTTATACGTATGGCATGGATCTTTACTTGTCTCTGCTGGGGGAGATCCAGAGTGGCACTAAAGTTCATGTCTCTTATACAGTACAGCCGTGTGCTTCCGCCAGGGTTCTGGTCTAGGCTTCAGTAAAGATTTATCCTTTTAAAAGGTACAGTCTTAAATTATTTGATAATTAGTGTTGTCATGTGGGGTAAACTAGCAATGTTTAGTAGCAGGCTTTTAAATTTGGTCATAAGTACTTGGCTGGAATTTCTAGAATGGGATATAGCAGACAAAAAAAAAACTTTATTTTTTTGCTGGTAATGATTTTTCTCCTGTAAAACAATGTACTGTATCTGACATAAGTTGACCTGAAAGGTAATTTGAGAAACTCATTTTCAAAATGTTATGTATAGTCTTCCATTTGTTTTAGCAAAAGCTGTCTGTAATTCTAAGGGGTGTTTTGACAGCCAGTCATTCTGAATGTACAGTATTCAATTCAAATTTTTTGTTTGTTTATTTTTCCATAGGTAAAAGCAGAATTATTAAAAATATATAAAGTGATCTTATATTTTACTTGCTTTTATCAGGACCAAGCCTCTGTGCATACGTGAATGCACTAGCTAGTGTAATTCATTTTACAGAGAAGGGCACGTGGTGCTTCCTGTACAAATTTATTTTATATATCATAATAAGAATTGAGTTCTTTTCCTGTTTTTACCCTTAGCTTTGTAACTGTTAGTGCATGTTCCATGCATTACTCTGTTAACAGAACACGTATCCCAAAAACCCCAAACCAAGTTAACGCCATTTTACACTGCTGCAGAAGAATGGAGAGCAGTTGGGCATGGTGAGGAGTAGCATCACTGCTCCAGGCAGTGGGGAGCATCTGCCTTTCAGGGGTGGGTGGGGTGACATGGAGATACACACAGGAGCAGCGGTGTTAGTTCGGACCAAGGGACCATCAAACTCTAACCTGTTCGGTTCCTGAGAGTGGCCATATGCAGTTACATAGGGAATAAGAAAAGGGCAGGTATAAATCACAGAATCGTAAATCATAGACTGGTTTGGGTTGGAAGGGACCTTAAATATCATTTAGTTCCTCCCCCCTGCCACGGCCACCAGGGACACCTTTCCCTAGAGAAGTTGCTGTAAGCTCCCATGCAGCCTCGAAGGGGCATCCTGAAGGGGGTTTCTACCTGGTATGCCGAGTGCCCCGACACATGCCATGCTGTCCCATCGGTGCCGAGTGCCCCGACGCGTGCCATGCTGTCCCATCGGTGCTGGTATATCAGAGGGGTGTGTTGAAGTAGCCTCATAACACTTCACACTTGCATTGGGGCAGCGTGGAGACACGACTGGGGTGTGACTTGCTTTTGCTCTCTTCCAGATGACACTAGCGATACAGGAGTGGTGCACGAGGCTGGCTAGCCGTGTCACGGTCTGGTACCGAGTAAAATTGTCTTGCAGGAGAAAGAATGGGAAAATACAAAAATTCACATTTTTAAAAAGCTCAGCAATTAACACTTTCTATTTAGCAATATCATTAAAGGAGACAGATTTTCATAGGAGTTCAAGTACATGTATATATTTACTCTGCTTATATATACATTCCATAAAGAGGTGTGCCTGTCTTTCTCCAGGCACTTTTTGTGAATTGTCAAAGGTGCAATTATACACACACACTACTTGGGACCCAATAATTAACATAAATCATAATCTGGCAACAAACCTTATTCCTAGTCTTTACCATCTCTCACCAGAACAGTTAGATGGCCAGACATCCACCAGACTTTCCACCTAAACAGAATTTTATAATTTATTTTTTTTAGCCATGTATATTTCTGGAAGAAAACCTTCTGAATCTTACGAATCGGATGGGGCTTAGTATTACCCTTTCTTTATGCAAATGACATGACTTTTCAGTTAATGAGTATGTTTAGCACCTACTACAGAAAGGTTGGGAAGGATTAACAAAAGAAACCTAGTGTCAGGAATTTATTCATTGTGAAAATGAGCAATATGAGAAAAGTCTGAAGAATTCTACCAAATACTGGAATGGAGCATGCCATGAAGTACCTTTGAATGTAATTAAAATAATTTGCAGTACTCCTGAAATAGAAAAATGTAGGTAACAGAAGGATCCAGTGTGATATCCTCAGGACTTCTTCAAAACTGAAATATATTAGGGATAAGGAAAGGAACAGAAAGCAGAAGACATATAACAAAGGTTAAATTGAAGACTTTGAGCAAAAGGACAAAGGTCATAAAACACACATGCAGGACGATCTGCTTCTAGGACAGAAGACTAGAGAAAGAAAGGCTTTGAGATGATCTCTGTACAAAAGAAATGTTAATAAAACTGTAAAGCCACTGATTTATAAAACTGGGGAAAGTAAGAATCTAAGGAACTTTACATTCATCAACATATTTAGAAAAATCATTCTGTGCTTTTTTTCATTATTTTTTACCAGAGCCGCAGTAGAAGCTGTATGTTAAATGTGAATCACTCAACATATGAAAATAATCAGATCTGCATGATATACATTTTGTAATCGGGAAGGATTTGACTAACAACTCCTTTTTAAATATTAGGGTACTAGGATTAGATGAACTGATTTTAAAATGTAGTTTGGAAATAAAAGCAGTAAGTTTAGATAGTTGAAAATTCGGAGCTCATTTTAATGCTTTGGAATATTCAAAGTATTTGTGTGCATTCAGGGAAATGCTTGTACATTTTGGTACAAATCCAGTACTTTCTAAAATATTTTTTTGTATTTTGAGTTCACTAGCGCAAACGTTGTTATGTTAGTTCTTGCATAGTACTTATTGGCAATAGATCTCTGAACAATTTACAAAGAGGTAAATAATATTAACTTTCAGGAAACTGATGAGCAGAGAAATGCAATAACTTATACAAAGTGACTTTGAAGTATCATGGTGTGTTAAGTTATGTAACATTTTTAAATTATTCTTTCCAACAATAAGACCAAAGGTCTGATATTTGGATAATATACCATGTAATGTAAATTAAAAATAGGTGATACATGAAACAAGTTTACGGAAACCATTGTCTGAAAATGATTCGTCAAAAGCATTTAAGGCTATTCTTGCAAAATAAAGATGCATTTAAAAAAACTGAGATTCCTGTAAAGGATTTGAATAAGATCCTCTTCAAACTTGAAGCTAATTGCTGGGAGCATGGGGGAAGAGAGTGAGAATCCATTTCTGTTGGAGAATTTATTTTATTTTGGTGAAATATTTGTTGAAGCTGTATTTCCAATCCTTAGGACTTTTGGTGGGGAGGACAAGCCTAGCTCTGGTTACATCAAGAGAAATGAAACCAGGCCAGGAAACCCAGTTCCTCCACCACTACAGTCTGTGAAAACAAGATCCAGCCTGAATCCTTGGTGTGGTGTCTGTGCTGGGAAGAAGCATCAACAATTCTGGTAAACTAGTGAAAATAGGAATTTTGGTTTGGTTTTCTGTTTTTGTGAAATGCGTAAAACTGGTGAAGTTATTGAGAGCTAGATATTTACTGCGGTGCGTTTGTTTGTCAGGGTCACAAGCAGCACTCTGATTTCAGGCATCACAAAAGAGAAGTCAAAGGGGATTTTTTTTCAAAGTAAAAATACAAGAAGCAGGATTAAACTAAGAAAAGTTTAGGTTATTAAATAAAGTTCCAGCGCTTCTTACTCACTCAAAATATTTGCAGCAAGTTCTGTGAAGTAGAAAATGAAGGGAATGTGCCATGCAATTTTTCTTTAGCCTTTTTGCAGTGCAACAGGGCAATCGATACAAATCTTTGCAGTAATCATATATTGATTTTCCTAGAATATAACTCCATTTAAAGCATTTTTATCCCCAGGAGTGAAAGCATTGGAGGCTATCAAAGGAGGAAGTAGCTTTCCTTGACCCCATCTGCAGTTCACATTGATTAACAGAGGCTAGGTAAAATAAATAAATATGTGAGAGAGAGAAGAAAGAAAAAAGAGTCACAGAAAGGTTAATACTGGCTGGGGAGAAACATAATTATAGTGCATTAGGGTTTTTGTAAAATTATTAGGTCAGGATAAGCTAACAAGTGCCTTGGAGAAGGTGGATTCTTCATTAAGTCAGAGCCGAGTATTACAATACCTATTTTTCACTGACCGTGCTGTAAATTCCAGTAATGGGGAGCTTTCTCTTGATCTACCTCTGTGCACATGCAGCTATCAAGATAGCAAAACTCAGCTGAAACGGGGAGGGTTTCACTTTACCCTGTGAAGGAAGGTCTGTTATGATACACGGAGTCCGGGACAAATTCATGCTGAGTGTGCAGAGGTGGCATTGAGAGATTTTCGATGATTCCATGACACTGCATTTTCATTAATTGTAAAAATGCTGCTGTTGTAGGTAGCTTTTAAAAGCTGCAGAGACATAATGGGTTTTTTTTTATTATTATTGAATTTTATGACAAATTATAAACACTGAAAGATATTCTTTTAATATCGTTTTTGTCTCACCGAAGCAAGTCTCTTCTTCTAGTGTAACGTATTAAAAGAAAATTTTCAGTTTTTAACCACTTGTTTCATTCCCTTGATGTTCAAGGCAGATGATAATCACATCTCATGCAGGCATTATATTCCGTAGCGTAGCACTCCTGCATGAGACGGTAAAACCAAGGTGATGCGATAGGTGGAGGCCATATGCCAGAATTTCTGAAACAGATTTTTCCTCAAAGCCAGAGATATCTGGATTTCCTGAGTCATCCTAGATGCTCTAAAAGTCCCTGCAGCCCATCCAGTGCAGCTTTCAGCTCTGTACTTTCCGTCTGGCAGTTTTGCCTCCTCTCCTGCCGTTTACTTCTGTGATTCCCTGGCCCTTATCCTCCATTTCCTATGTTTTCGTGGCTGAAGCTAGGTTCTCATAGATCAGCCTTTATTAAATTAAAAGGTGCGTGTAGCCTCATTATCCTTCTTGGTACGTTGCAGTTGATACTGTTTATTTTACCAGCAACTTCAGAGCTTTTCTGCTTCAGGCAAAGCAACTACTACACATTGTCAGATAAAGTACCTTATCTGTCAGCAGCACTCTTGTGAATTAATCATAATTCAATAGGTTTACTAATCAAGATTTGAGATGAATGTTTTGATAGAGCAATCAGATTTGTCTAATCTATCACTGCTTGACAGTTGCTTTAGGCAGAGTGCTAACTTGGCATTAGCACCTGGTTTTGATAAGTTTGGCATGGCCCCACCAGTCAGTAGCATCAGTTATTGCAGCAATGGACTTCGGCACAGACACTATCTGTAGTTCTTTTTCAGTTTCAGGAGAGACTGGAGTGAAGCTGAGATCAGGCAGCTCCCACCCATCCTGTAAAGCATTGTCGAAAAAATTTTGAACCTGGAGTTAGTTCACTTTGTAATTTTCACGAATAACGAAAGTACTCGGAGCTTGTTGACAAATCTGAGACATGATTTATGGTAGCGTATGCAAACAGTGCTCAGAACTGAAAGGGTCACTGGAATAGAAAGGAGATAAACTTAATATATTGTTAAGTGTTGCTAATTATGAATCCAGTCACGTCTGATGTCACTAAAATTTGTTCTCTTATTTTGCCCAGTTAAACATTCTTGGGGGTAATTTACAACATAGCTTGCAGCAGTTTGCTGAATTTGAAAGCATAAATGAAAGCTTTCATTGTATATTGACATATTTTTCTTGTTAAGCAATGTTTAAAGTACTGATACAAGGTGCTGTAATAGTGGGTAAGACTGCAAGTGCAAGTTTGGAACATTGTAGTCAATAATGCATTAGTGTGGGAAAATGAAGGAGAGAATTGATGTTTCATTTGTGTTCTTTTTTAGTGTGGGTGGAGTCTTGTCTCCATGTAGAAGAAGAAAAAACCTTCAAGCATCAGTGCCTAAATATAGACCTTTTATTCTCATTTAATTTAATTTTAGGGTGTGTCACTAGTATGAGCACAATATATGTGTGGACCTCTAATTTCATCATCAGCTCAACACATCTTCTTTCTGCTATGCTAATCTTACGGTGCTTGTGATTGTGGGGACCAGGTAGCATTTACATATTAATGTGATGGGAAGTCCTCTGTGCAGCTGGTGGTTATACGTGATGCTGGTTCTTGTGCAGCAGGCTACCGTGAGAATTGTGTGCCATTTAAATTCTGTCAAAGCCCTTAACGCAGAGCTAAAAGCAGTCCCTTACCAGCAGAATGTAAACTCTTCTGCCTGGGTACAGTTTCTCTCTTAATCACCTTTTTAAAAATTGAAATAATTAAGTAAAAGGAAAAGCCACAAAGTACCAGTTATTGTCTAGGTATTCACCCCTAAGCCCAGAAAACAGCAATGTGCAGATGCAATGTTTTATATAGCAGAAATTAATGTCCAAATGCCCTTTACTGTTCTGGCTGTGAGGGAATTCAGTACAGTGTAGCAGTAACTTGCAGTACTAATACCTTGCTAACAGCAAGGTGGGATAGGAAATAGACTGTTGTTTAGTGATAAGCTCAGAACACCATGGTATAAATGCCTGTATTCACTTGAGGTTAAATAAGCAACCATAACGCTAGGTCTTTGCAACCATGCTTTAGATGCTTTCCTGCAGTTACCTAGGAGCTCAAAAGCTCCCTGACTTCCAGTATGCCTGCACAGATGCTGTCTGAAGTCCCAGTGCAAATACTTCTTGAAAACTGCTATGGAGTAAGGATGCCAGTAGCACTAACCACTCAAAGAGTATCAGCAGGTGAACTGAGTCAGGTTCTAATGCTCATCCAGTCTGTACTGACTCTGTTGCAGACAGTGAGGACAATAACTCCTCTCAGTGATGATCAGTGAGATGCTTTGCTGGTTCACTTCAGCACGAGTGAATTGCCTTCAGTATCTGCTGCACGTCAGAGAGAACTTTTGTGTGCCATCCTGTAATGCAACACTGACTAGCTAAAAAAAAAAATAATAAAAAAAAAACCCACCAAAGTTAAATAAGTGACACTCAAGGGCAAAGAAAAATGTACTTTTAATTTTACCTTTTTGGTTTTTTAGCATAGCCTGGCAAATATGAAAGAAAAGAAAAACAACAACACCTTTTTATGGCTTTTGTTTTTAAAAGAATTCTTGTATTTTTGCCAGTCACTACTTTGCTAAAAGCCGAAGTGAATGTTATTTGTACTCACTGCTCATAAAATACCATAGACCTGTTTCTGTGGAGTGATGAGAATTACATTGACTTTGCCACCACAGGATTCCTTCTAATATCCTGTCAACAGTCTCATGCCCTGCATTTACTGCTGTGCTCAAATCCCATCTCTCCGTAACATTTAAATGGAATAACGAAAGGGCACCTTTTCCAGTACCAAACTCCTCTATTGTTTCATTTGTGCACCAAACTGCTGTTGATTACCTTACAAGTTCCCTCTACCTGGTAAAGAGGGCAAGATATTTTTTCTATACAAATTTAGATAAGGAAAGCTTTTTGATGATCATTGAAGTATTGTGTGTGTTCCTCCATCAAATTCTGCAAGTTAAAAATCCCATTCTGGGGTTCTCCACTCACTCAAAACCCAGCTGCCTTGACAGCCACCTTTGACTTCATTTTCTTCTTGATAAAATCTATCATGACACGCAAGAGTGCTTTGCTCATGTGAGATGAGTGATGGTCCTGCATGCATACTACAATAACATGAGATTAACATAGATCAAAGATTTGCTAGAGTTATTAAGAGTCGGCAGCCTCCACGTACTTAATTCATCCGGATTTTTTCCCTTTTGCTAGTTAACATATCAAACTAATAAATAGCAATGAGTCATTCTGTTTTTTTCTTTAGAATGCTAATAAATGTATTTGAGTTGACAGTTTTATAATGGTGAGGAGATAAAAAATGTTCTTGGTAAAAAGATGC
Organism: Falco rusticolus; assembly: GCF_015220075.1. NCBI lineage: Eukaryota > Metazoa > Chordata > Aves > Falconiformes > Falconidae > Falco > Falco rusticolus. Next base: position 18,175,903 of record NC_051201.1, read on the forward strand.
TCTGTGTGAATACTTGTATGCATTTCTGTTCACATGGTCATATATATAACACCTGTGTGATCCCTCAGGCAATTCAGTCACTCATTTTTCCTGCCAATTTGCTTGCTTCATTTTGATCTATGTTTGCTATCATTTGTCAACTGACACCTTTAGCATGTTTTCACATTGGTTGTTTTGAGAGCATGAATGCTGATAATTACATCAGTACTGCCCCATTGCAGGAGGATAGACTAGACAGTCACCTGGGCTTGTTTTTTAACAGTTATTTAACAGTCATTAATTTCTGATTTTCATGCATTGCGAAATTGCTGGTTGCTTATCCGTTGTTCTCATTGCGGATTTGTAGGCAGCAACGAGAACTCCTTCATCAAGTGCCTGTCCTCATAGCTTCAATGCTGGAGCCTGGTGGCTGGGTGTTTTCCCCAGGTATACATGTCTGCCTCCCTTCATATAGATGTCAAAGACCTAAAGAACAGGCTCAGGTTTCCTGTGCCTCGATGATTCTCAGCTTACTCGGCTTAGAACAGAATTCCCCAGAGTTTGTGCCTGTACACGACCACCGTCTCTGCATTACCAAATTTCCATGAAAAACAAGTCTACTTTTATCACAACTTACTGGCATTCCTTAAGGGCTTCATGCAAATATTCTTTATGGTGTCAGGTATTCCTTATCATTTCTGCCTCTTTCTCATGACCATGATAGTTCCAGCATCTGGATCCAGGTGTTGGTTTTTCTGCCTTTCTGCGAGGGCAGTCCCCTCTCTAGCATGCACTTTTATAAAGGAGCGTAGGTGACATCTGGACAGTAATGATGGTTCCTGTTCATACATGGCTTTGCAGAAACAAGGCATTGTGGAAGACTGCCAAAATTAATTTTCATTTTAGGCAACTGATTCACCTACTTTCCTTCCCCAAACCTCACGCTTTGAGAATGGAAACATTTGATGCAGGGAGTAGCTTGTCTTTCTGGGTACATGGAACTAAACATTTCACCCAACTGTTGTCTTTTTATTTAGACAGAGAGCTAAAGATATCATGAACTAAGCCAGAAACTCATTGGAACAGAATCGTGTCATCCTAACAGAAACACATTTCATATCTGTAACCTGTAGGTGAAGCTCCATAACACAAGTCTTAAATAAAACAAGAATTGTTCCAGTAGCGTTAAACAGTGCTACTGCTTTAAAGGAGGCTTACCCCAAAGGGCTTATTACCACAATTTTCCAACTCCTTAATTTATTATGTGCTCCATGTTTTACTACCTTTCCCAGATTTTAGTTATCTCAGCCTCACTTTTGAGTGCTGAAAGGTCAAAAGGTGCACTGCAAAGTCTGTGAGCGTAAAGGCACATCAAATGTGAAAATGTTTGGACTATTTGAAATCAAGGAATAAAATATAAAGCTGTTTATTTCTGAAGCACTTGCACATATTTTAGAATTCAGCATAAAAGCTCTTTAACCATTCTAGTGATAATTAACATGTACCTATTTATCTATGCATTTTTTCATAAACACCTAGAACAGGATTTACTAGGAGCTTAATATGGGTGTTATAACAAAAGGCCTGTCGGGTTTTCAGCCTGAAATCTAAATATATGGGTTGTGGGGTTTGGTTTTATTTTTGGTTTGGGTTTGGTTTTTACTAACTTTTCTTTTTTTAGTGGGTCTCCCACAAGGAGTCAAAGTGATAAGATATTCACGGTGACAAAAATGTAGCTTCTTGTACAGACAGCAAACATCTAGATGTATGTGTGTTATAAGGGAGACACTATTTTGTTATTTAAAAATATACATCTTACATTTATGTAGCACCTTTTATCCCCAAGGATATCCTCAAGGATCCCAAAGTACTTTAGAAAACTCTTAACATATGTTGGTATTGCACCTGTGGTACAGCACATAGTAGCCTTTTAAAGAAGTAAAATTCTTTTCAAAAGTACTGACACAAAAAACAGTAAGCATCCAGGTCAACTGCCAATAAAGTCTTTCCATTGATTTTGATGGGAGGTACACAAGAAAAATACCGGGAAATGTCACCATTTTATTTGGCAGATTAAAAATGAAAAGCGCTTTCCATTTTTTTCCAAAAAATAATCTCTAGTTTTACAGAATCACTTCTATGCTGCTTATGATTTCAGATCTTAAAGAGACTTTTTAAGCCACTTCAGTTTAACTTTCAGCTGCACGTACCTAAGCTCAAGAATATTTGCTGTTGTAAATTAGTAGAGCTATAGTTAGTGAAGAAACTGGAGTTTGACTAGGGTTAGAACAGATGCTGTTATTTTGAAGAAAAATAAGACTATAATACTAAGATCCAATCTTGCTGTCATCGGCAGTGAAGAGAAATCATGATGGTGACTTTGATGAGCTTTGAATAAATAAATAGAAATATTAACATATGTTAAAGTACATTAAGTTTATCTGTCTACCTATCTTTCTTTACATAGGTGTAGTTCCTGGTGATATGCGTAAGAAATGCTTTCAAGATTTGTAGAGGAAAAGAAAGTGGAAATAGTTTCCCTCTACCAAATGAACCTAGGTAGTTTCCTTATTGCGCTTCTGCATGCTATGGACTCTGGGCAAGTCCTAGTTAGACTTTTTTTTTTTTTTTCTGTTTTCCTTCTGTTGCTATTTTTGGATTGATTTAACTTCCAAAAGGACAGCTGCCCAAGGCTATACCCCTGACTGCACATGAAAACTCCTGTAGCAAGGTGTGTGAATCTAAAATTCACCTGTGCGCCTGAACAGCTGCTGGTTTGCACCCGAAAGCAGAGGTGCCTGGGTGATGTTAGTGCAGCCAGGGAAATCCGACAGTCCCGGTTGCACGTAGTGCCATTTCACGTGTGAATTGCTCAGAAACCAAAGCTGTGGTCTTTCCAAAAGATCTGCCTCTCAAAGTTTTTGTTTACACTGCCCGGGTAAGTGCTTGGCTGCAGCTGCCATCCAGCACCCAGCCAGGGGCTGTAGCCCCAGCAGCCGCACTACCCCGAGCTTGTCCAGACATAGTGGTGGGCTCTGGCATAAAGCCACCGGTGCCAATTCTTCATCGCCAGTGCTGGCTGTGCTTCAGTTGGGTCCCGAGTCTGACCAGTGTGGTTTTGTCTTTCTCCCAGGTATTCCGTGCCACCTGAGCAGGCAGTGTAGTCTCACAGGCCCTGCTAAACTGGGAACGGTACCGACACCACTGAAGTGTTTGGGGTTTTTTTTGTTTAGTATCTGAATGTTTGCAATTGTGGTTGCTGTGTGTGAAATATTTCATAATTCTGAGTCATAATAAGTACTGGAAGATGGTGGCGTAGATCAAAAAATCACCCACTGCATTATCACCCGATGGGAATACAAGAGGTGTTAACTCTTTTTCTGGAAAAAATGTGCGTATATCCTTTATCAAGAACATATGATCTTGATGAAGACCTCGATAATATACAGTACATTATCATTCTTGAGAGCATATTTCACTTTAATTATTTGTCATAATAACAGTTTGTTGGAAGAGACCTGAAAAATCCCCTTCCCAAAGGCCAGTGGGTTTATCTCAGCTTTGAGAAACTTAGAACAGAGCAACAGCAGCCAGCCCATGCACACCTTTAGCTCTCAAGAAACATCTCGGTGAAAGAGCATTTTAATTTCTGATGTAAAGCTTTTGGTGAAAAAGCATCACTTTTTTTGGCAGTTGCATGAATGAGTTTAATTTTTATGATTAAAATACTGTGATTAATTTTTTTCATTTGACTAAAAAGGTCAACAAACTTTGATTACATTTAGACCTCGCTCAGTCTAAAGTAAGCGGTAAGTATTTTTGTAAATTAGTTCATCTGTTGAGCAAACATACAAATGCAGAAGAAAAGAGTTAATTTGTTTCTTACCCCATTGACTGTCCTGCTAATATTCACCATCGTTTTGTAGCATGAGTCACAAAGTATCTGGGAACTTTAAGTCTGGAAAACCGCGTTGGCATTCTAACACCATCTGTTTCAGTAAGTGTTTGGCTTGGGAATGTTCCTCAGCTTCCACATCCAATGTCCCTTCCTCAAAATCCCCTCCTAAAAGAAGACATTTTAAATTGTCATTAGTCTTTATGGTTTAACTGTGGTTTAGCTGCCTTTGCAGCCCCCAGATGTGTTAGCAGGGTGGGCTGGAAGTGGAATAATTACTTAATGCTTTTGTATAGAATGTAAAGAACCAGACTAGGAAAAGCTGAAGTTGTGACCTTTTCTTCTAAATCCTACTCCTTACAAAAGTTCGGGGTGGGGTGGGGGTGGATAAGGCAGCCATTGCTATGATAAATATTTTGAGAAATAGCCAAAATTATGCTTTATCCATTTCATTGATTTCATGCAAACTAATGGCTTTTGTGCTTATTTTTTTTAGGAAGGCTGAATGGGTCTCATAAGAAATTAATATGCTTTGGAAGATGTCCAAAACTTAGATAATCCTTTTCTTTTTCTAAATACTAGTTAATACATATTCTATAGTTAAAATAGGTAGCAGCTGAGTGTTGGTTAGGGTAGGGAAAATCAGAACAAATATTAATAACTTGCTTGTGTTCTGCCTGGCAAAATTGCAAGTCAATAATAAAATATTGTTAATCAGTGGATTGATTTGACCGTAAAGCAGTTGTATATTGATGCAACTGAAGCATTAAATTTGAACATTGTCATCTCTGGGCGTGTCAGAGCTGAAGGCTACATTGCAAGCTATGAATTCCCTAGTATTGATAGTAATCAGAGAAGGGGATTTTTAAACGAGATATCCACCCTCTACAGAATGGAAAGGGTAAAAAGCTCTCTAATGAATATGATGCAAGATGATCAAAGCAGATCATCAAAGTATGCAGTAGCTACTGTACCAGCCATATCTCTACTAATGGCTCTTGCTGTCTGCCTGTCACCGAACTGTAGAGAGAGGGAGGGGGAGAGCAGTTCAGAGGACAAAGTAACATGGTGGGGAGATCATTTTCCCAGACACATTTGTGATACTCGAGTCCCTGGGTTGTATCTGAAACCAGAGGCTGGAGTATTACGCTGTAATTTTAGATGGACGACTTTGAGTGAGCTGGGAGTTGTAGTTTGGGAGATACACTGAGGTCCAGGTTTAATTCTCCAGGAGATACTACTCGGTGTGATGTTTGGTGCGTTGACATTAGCCGTACGTGAAAAGCTGTGTCGGTCATTGTGAATAGCTGATCTCTTCCTCTTAGCCATGGGTTTTCATCAAGTGATCTTTTATGATGAGGAAATTGAACTGAGATTAGAGGACTAATTTTTAATTTCAAAATAAAAGGACATTTGGGCACAAGGGAAGATATCTTCTCTTTGCCTCTTTAGCACCTCTTGAATTCACTGGAATATGTTTATTAGTTCTCTGAAGACTGAAAAGGCTTTGAATTGTCAGTGGCACATGTACTCGCACACAGAAATCTGAGCGGAGCTGAAACTTTGTTTTGACTGGCACTTGCAAGACATCAGCTAAGTAAAGTGCAGTATGTAATGCAGTATGTAGCTGCGAACAATTTCCTCCTCCTTTTTTGGTGTTCATCTTTTATTTACTATATCTTGCTGTCAGTGCTCCAAATAATCTTAAAATAAATCTGATCCTATTTGATAAGACCACCAACAGTTTCTTCTCTTCTTCCCTCTTCCGATCAAATCCAATACCTTATCAACCTAGAAATAATCAGAGCAAGTCTCTTGAGTATTCCCCACAGCCATTACCTGACTTTGCTTGGAATGCTTCCTCAACTCTGAGGGAAAAGGGAATGCCAGGGAAGAAAAAAAAAATGCCAGTAATCTGTCTTCAGAGATCCCACTCACTCGCCGGTGTTGCTTCTCTTAGGCATCTCTTCTGTGTACAGTTGCAGCAGTCGCTACCGTGGGCAGGTGAAAAGAGAGAAAAAGGGCACTCGGACGGGTAATTTCCCCCAAGTTTTAGAAATTTACAGGACAAACTGCATTTTAAAATTTGCTTAAAAGACAGCAGTAAATAGAAATTTCCATTGCAGAGCTTTGCAGTGTTTAGAGAACCATCACTTAGGAAACTAATCGTGCATTGGCTACCATTTCCAAATAGACTTATTATAGATACGAAACATTACAGAACTGTCGTTGCACTGTTTTCTATGGTAAATGAAGTAATCACTCAGCAGAAAACACAACCAACCCAAAGCAGGTGGTGTGGTGTCCATTGCTAGCTAGGAAGCAATTACGAAGCATGCCAGAAAAGCTTCAATAAGCAGAAAGGTTCTGCGGTACCTTAAGCCAGTAATGTTGTATTGCATGGTTACACACCTCAAATGAAGTCAGAACAACTGAAGATTGAAAGACTGTTTGAAAATTTTTTTTCAAGCTATGCGCGTTATAATAACATACAGGACTCCATCTCTTAATTGGGATAACATTGTGTATGGCGAAGAACAGATGCCTAAGTGCCTGAAATTAAATGAAACGAATGGCCCTGTCTGTAGTCGCAAACTGGAAAGAAAAGAGAGAGACTTACTCAAGACCGTAAATGAGTTCCCAGCAATCCGAGGTCAAGCATCACCATCTTCGGGATCTCCCTCCGGAGCTGTGTGGCCAGAGCTCCCCGCCTACCTTGTGCGGAGAGAAGCTCCAGCTTCCCACGGGCCAGCACGTGGCTTTGGGAGCTCGGCACGTGTTTGGATGGCACTGTAGATGTCGGATGTAAATTCTTACGTTTTTACTTGCATAGAATATAGCTCACTGAAGGAGACGCGCTGAATGTGAGAGCTAGCCCTTTTATTCAGGAGTGCTTGTTTCCCGTTTGGGGCTTCGTAAAAACAACAGCGAGGGCCAAGTGATTTGATCACCATTAAGTGTAGTAATTTGTCTGAAATCATTTTCTCATCGTGATTCTGAAAACATGAAAGAGGAGGAAAGAGGGGACAATTTACACCTGCTTTTAATAATTCATTTTAACATTGACACATGAAAGAAGGTCTCCATTTGAGCTCAGAGGTTGAAAGCTATTTCATAGCAAAAGGAGGCGACTTGTTCACACTGGTTTCTTGCTACGGAGTGTTTAAAGCAACAGAAACTAAATTAATAAAACTGCATGAAATAAATGCAAATGCATTGAGGGGATTTGGGAGATGCAATTTGTGAATGATTCTACATGAGGGCAGAAACGAAACCTGTAGTATTTGGGTAGAAATTGTTCCTTAGGCTGCAAGCTGCATTTAGGTCCGTATGCTTCTCTCATCCCCACGTACAGAGAAATCCCCTGTGCACAGGGGAGGAGAGAAATGTGGCCCTTCATGGTGAGTGCTTTGGGAGCTCGAGTACACGTAAACACTGCACTGTTAGCACAGCCCAAGACCAAAGGTATTGCAAATTAATTGAGCAAAAAAAATTTGTGTACAGTTGGCATGTCTGTTCTTACAGGAATCAGAAGGAAGAGCTGGGCAGAGATCCTTTTAGGAAGAAAAGAAAAACATATGTTAGTTATTGTATTGAGAGGATGTTTTTATGAGAAAAGGGGATGCTGCTTCATTAATAACTCTGACATGTCACACCAATTCTGGTAGGTCTGATAGATTAAACATGAACCTCTCATTATTCAAGCAGCTGAAATGTATTGGCTGCTTTACCCACCTAATATTTATTCCTTGCACAGTATAACTACAAAATTGACATCTTCTTTTAAAATTGTTTGGCTGTAATAAATATAAAACTTTCACCACTGATGTAAAGCATTGCTAGCTGGCATCATTTCCTATCCCTTTTTAATTATTCTTGACACTGTGGAGAAACATCTAATATAAATCTGTAATGTGCTCTGATGACAAACTACACGGTTGGAAGACCATGTAATCTCTCCACAATTAATTAAAGTGCACAGAGCCTTTCCCCCCCCCCCTCTTTTTTTTCCTCTTTTTTTTTTTTCCTTTTTTTTTCCCACCCCCCCAGCAACCAGATGCCACTGACTGGCTCAAATAACATTGCTGTCAACTGTAAAAAATTAAGATCCAAACCCTAAGAAAGGTACTTAAATAAAGAAACCAGATGCCAGGTTATTTTTTGATGTTACGGCATACATCTTGGTGGAAGGCACTATTGTTCAACATCTGTAGCTTAACATACTTAATTACTCACATAACTTAGCAAATCTGTCGACGGTTTATTTCCACAAGTATCTGTCACTTTATTGAAAACTGAATGATGCCCATCAGTATGAACAGTTCACCAGCGCTCCTAGAGCAACCAAACCAAGGAGGATTTGGCTTCTGTTTGTGCGATGGGCACATCCTCTCGGGTGTGAATGGGTGTGAATCTGCTTCACAAGAGCTTCAGCTCCATGCTAGAAACAGTTAGCAATGCCGTTAGGCTCGTAGGACACATGGAGTCGATCAAATGCAAATTAATAACAATTTTTAGGCAATATAATAATGTTGTTGTAACATTTACTGACTGTAGTAATATTCTGGATGGAAGAAAGGTTAATAAAAAGTGTTTATTAAATATTACTGTACCACCATATGACTTTTGGTGGTGAAGTCTATTGCCATAAGAAACTGCAGGTGCAGGTTAATTTGCAAAATAACAGCAAAAGGTCCAGTTGCTAATTAAAGTTAACAAAAAAAATTACATAATCATGCTCTCATTTTTCATTGACATTGTGGTATGAAAAAAAAAAATTACCTCAATATTATTATTTAACGTGGATATTTTTATATAAATGTTTGAAATATGTTAATGTCTTTTCTGCCGTTTCTGTAAAAATAGACTGAAAAGGATGGTGTGCTCGTGTCAGTGGGTTTCCTCCCACCCAGCAAATGTATTTAGATTCATAAAGTAAAATATTTGGGGGTTACAGTTATTTGGAAAAACTCCACTGTGCTTCATTATTTCTTTAGTTAGGATTGTTTTATTACTTAAAAAGAGTTTTCTCAAGCAGCATAAAATAAATTACTGTTGCCATTGGTGGGGCATTTTGTGGGTGGAACGTACAAGTGTTGTGATGAGCAGAGCGTGAGTTTCCCGTCTCCTACCCATCTGTGCCACGGAGAGCGGCTCTTTGTGCTGCTCTACGCGCAGTGCCAGCCGCAGGGCAAGTGTCACAACAATTGATCTCTTCAGGATTAGGAGCACTGTATAATAAATATTTAGTCATGGAAATGACAATTAAGATATAGCAACTATCTTAGTTAATGATGTAGTGCTGACGGTTTGGGATGCAGTGGGAGGTCTGCGGTTCTGTCGTGTTTTGGAGAGGTTTCTTTTCATTAAATAGCTTTAGTGTTTGTAAACTCTTCTCTAACTCACTAACTTTCCAGTTCACATTTCACTTTGTGGCACCGTTCACGCACTCCTCACAAATAATAGAAATCCATAGGTTTACAGTGTATTTCGTTGCCGCAGGGCATATTTCTTAAAAGAAATTTACTACTATTGCTAGCAACGGTGGATTTTTTTTTCTCCTAGGCAGTTGGCATAACTAGAACCTAAACTACACTGTATTTGCCAGTGCTCTTGGGGAGAAAACTCCTCCTTTTTCAGAAAAACTACTGACTCATCATCTTTGTAAGCATTCCGATGGAGCGGACAGTATTTCCATTGAAAGGTTTTACAAATAGAGCAGTCAGAACTATGGAGCAGTTCATAAATGGGGAATGTGGATGCACTGTGGTGGTTTAAATCCATATAAAACTGACACAAACAATGTATAAGCTTTTCCATGCTGATTATTTTTGCTGTGTTTTTTAACGTCCTTTGTGTTCTGTCATGGGGTTTGCCATATTCTCAATGATTACATTTTTGGTTTCATTTTATTTGGGGGTTATATACAACATAATCATGTTATTTATTACTTGCATTATAGTTGAGGGATTCGAAACTGTGTTACAAACTATGGCTCAAGTTTCACGATCAAGTACCTCCAAGAAATCCCATTAGTTTCACCCATTTTAATGGGCTGTAACTGGGAGAGCATGTAGAGATCCATATGAACGCGTTTACGTGCAAGACGCTTCTTGAAAGCATTTGAGCGGCAGCCGCTCTGACGGCGGAGTGCAGCGAGGGCGCACGGCGTAGAGTGGGTGGGGGAGCTCCCGCTAAAGAACCCAGGAATAAAGCTAGGTGGCAGAAAACTTGTGTATTAAAAACATTCCAGCGTGGGCAAAATCAACATTCTGAGGGTACAGTAAGCGCCAGGGGATTTTAGTGACCACAAGTGGTTAGGAGCTGGGTTTTACATCTCATCTGACCGATGGTTTATGACGCGCTGTGGTTTTTGCTTTGCTGTAACAACATGTTTCTTGGATCGTTTAAAGTATTTGGCTAGCAACACCTCTGAGGCATGGGTTAGCTCGCCGTAATGCATACTTTGATGTGTCTTATTGTTAAATTATATAGTGCATACAATATTTCATTTTATTTAATACAAATCATTTTTATTTACTTAAAAGGAGCAAGCTGTCTTATTATATGTGTTTGGCTTAGAAACAAAGGAATTATATTCTTTTAAGAGGTGTTTTATGTTTTATGGTTACTGAGAGAATAAATGGCCTTTTAATAGGCATTTATATAAGTGGGATCCATGTCTCCACTCTATTATATATTTTCAAATAATTAAAAGTGCCATACAAATGCCATATGATAGCCTTACAAAAAAGAGGGAAAACCCATGTGGTTTAAGATGTCAGGAGAAAAAAAAAAAATCCCGTTTCTTGGGGAGGGAAGGAGGCAGAAAGGTTTATTAGGGTAATTTAATTTCTACTGATGCTACAAACATGCATGGGATGAGGATGTGGGAGTTCAAATGTAGACGCTGCTTGTACTGTTCCCTATAGCGACCTGTTCTTCATTGAGACAGTCAATTGACACAGACGCCAGTGCATTTATTACTGAGTCTACTGTAAATGAGACTTTCAGTCTTGCCAGGGATAGATATTTTCCCTGTGTTCACCACTATCACACATCACGTTCGAGGGAGGGGGAAAAGGAACTTTTAAAACAATAATATCAAACAACTTGGGAAAAAATGTTAAATATTACCATATGAAGAACTGATTGAATTTGTATGGTTTTCTTTCAGTAAAAATTGATATGTGATGAAACACAGTGCAGCTGGATAACTTGTTTTGGCTAACGTTCCAGTGTTCTGTGATCTCTTTACCCAGCTATATATAAAAAAAGAAACCATATCAACGTTCTTATTCCTATTGTATAAGCTCTGACATAAATGTGCCCTTTTCATTTACCCCTTACCATCTGGACTGTAAAAAACTTGATGCGAGTTTGCCAGTGAGGTAGTTTATCTACATATCTTCTTCATCTTCATGCCTACTCTCAAATATCATTTTCGTAGGTCTGCTCATTGCGGTTTTCATGCGTTTAATTTGAAAAACTACTGTACTTGGGCATTTCCAGTTCAGCGGTGCCAGGGAAGCAACGAGCAGATGCTGCTCATGTTTCCTTCCCAGTGTAGCCCAGAGGCAAGTATGTTCTGATAGCTGGGAACTGAGGGCTGGGTCTCATACTCAGAAGTTGTCATGTTCTGTCCTTCCAACTCCATGGGGTCTTATACATGGTCGTTGGTTAGTGAAAATGCTGCGATGCTTAGATACCTCTTCCTGGTTTATTGCGGTACTTTTTTTTTCTTTTTATGTACTGGGTTCATGACTTTGGTATTTCTAGTGCGCTGAAGAAACTCGGGAGCAGTTCTTCTGTGGGGTAACATTTTCGAACCATCAACTCATTTTTAAAAAGCATGAAAGCTCTGTCAAGTTTTAACTTACACTTGTCCGTATCAGAGGTGATTTTAAAATTCTCATTCCTCACAGATATTCCTCAGTACCTGAAATGCAGGAGTGTGAATTTAGGCTAGTTTGCTTATTTTAAATTCCTTTCTTCAACCAAACGTCCTTATATTGCAGGCTTTTTGGCTGGCACAGGAAGATCAGACTTCCTGCTCATTGATGTAGATAGAATTTTTCTTTTATTTTGGGAGTGGCAGGGGGTTGCTACAAAGTTTAATTTTCCATTTTGTTAACTAAGAACATATGCCAAGGGTCTTAGACTCTCTGAAGTACTGACTGACATAAAATATAATGGCAATCCAGCATGGGCTGGGGCTGGAGAATCTTGGATATTGTCCCACTAGATACTGGAGGACTGCAGATTTTTTTAACTGGGATAGATAGCATGGGTAATTTGCTCTTCACTTTGGCACACTCTGTTTAATTGCAACCACAGCAGAGCAAAACCATCTGCTAAAGTGATCAAGGTCGGAGTTTTTGAGTTATGAACATTAGAGAAAGTCATAGATACAGTTCTTCTTGTCATTTCTTGTGGTGGAACCCCGCAGAGATATACCCCATCCTTGGTATATCGTGGTTGTCTCTATTGTTTGATAAGTGCCAGCCATGTGTTCAGTCCTACTGCCAGTCCTCTGCTACTGCAGCTGCTCGCACACCGTGCTGCTGCTGCTTGCGCTGTTTGTCACTGTTGTTCCTAACTCTTCCATATTTTTCAAGGGTGTTCGGTGCAACACTGTGTTGGAAAATCAGAAAAAAAACTACAAAAAGCTTCACAACAAACTGGAACGCCTGGAGCTGTTGAGGTTTTCCCGTACTTCGTAACAACAAAGCTCTGGTTTAGGCATTTTAGTCAGATTTTCTGCTTTTGCTGCTGTGAAATAGAATTCTTTTTTTCTTAGGAAAAGTTGGTGCCTGTGGAATCCTGGGACCGTCAGTGAGGACTGCAAAAGGGCAAAAGGAATGATTCCTCTGCTCTTGTGTTTGCTGCTGTGCATCGCTCTGCCATGACTTCCAAACTGTTCTTCATGTTCAAACATAAACTTGCTCTACAAACATCTCACAGATTTCTTTTTTTCCTGTTTAGAATACTACAGTTTTATGGAACAGAACACAACTTTCCTCAAAAAAGAAAAAAAACCAAAAAAAACAAAAAAGAAATCCGTAAGCTCCCCAACAGAGAGAATAAGAATAATAAGAATTAAATTTAATAGTAAGAATTAAAAATAAGAATAGGGATTTATAACCCTGCAAGAATTATCTAGATTAAAAAGGAAATATCTGCGGTTAATTTACTATTAATACTCTAGTTCTACAGCAGCCTTTCCATTCCTGTTAACTCCCAGTAAATTCTAATGAACTTTTTTGTTAAAATAGATATTTCTGCTTCAAGTGCGGGGGGGTTACTATTGTTTATTGAATAGCAGGACAGAAAAGATTGCAATGGACCTTTATCCCCAAAACACTAACGGTAAAATTCTGACGGTGTTCTCATCATGTTTAGCCTTCCTGAACATGATGGTTTTATAAGGATATTATACCTCCTTTGTGTCACTGCTGGCACTGCACAATTATACATGTATGGATTCTTTATGCTCAGAGTTCATACTGTATCACTCAGAAGTATTACAGAACCTACCTTTCTTGTCCAAACCTTTAACCGTGGCAATGAAGGCTGATATTCTAAAAGGAGCAGTCAGTGACGACTTCTACTCTTTGAACAAAATCCTGATGCAATTGTAGGCATTTTCTGTACACATAAAGAAAGATCGTGGCCTTTTAAGCCCTTTAAAACTTGCTTGTTTCATTTTTTTATCTTATCATTGCTACCATAGCTCTCTTTCTGTTCATATCAGTTAATGTCACATCTGTGTTGCCAACTTAACTTTCTAGGGTAAAGAGTATCTAAGTCATAAGAATACAAAAACTGCTATGAAAGTTCAGGTGAAAGGTCCAGCTAATTCAGTAATCCAATCTGAACTGTGCCCAGTTTTGAAAGCATAAAAAGCAGAGAGAAAGGATGCTGGAAGACAAAAACCAGTTTTCCACTTCTCAACCTTACTGGATATTTATGTGAAGGAGATCTGGTATAACTAAGTGGGAATTAAATTTGTTGAAATACAGTAGAAAGTTGTAAAAATAACTTTAAAATTCACGTACAATTCTGTGCCAACTTAAAATTTCACGTACAGTTCTGTGCCCATAATTTAAGTCATGTGTGCCTGGATTAATTTTGATTTCAGCATGATGTGATGTACGTGCTAAATTCTGAGTGACGGCCTAAAATTAGAATTTCAGTTTGTACAAATAAAAACAAATGATTTAATAGATGTACAGAACTGAGGAAGCAATTATATATGTTCTGTGATACCTTTGTTCACACATGAGGAATGCTGTATTGTGTTCGCTATAGTAAGGTTCACTCTTCAGATTTACAGGATAAGTAATGCACATCATAAAGTCAATAATTTTTGCAAGGTTAGATAGCTTCTTTCTATAAGAACACTGTCTGCTCGATAAACAGTGGGTTGTAAGAGAGCAAAAAGATCCCCAGAATTACTGTCACCACCAAATTACACTCTGTTGCCCTAAAACCCAGCCAAGCAAAGGACTGTATGCATGTATGTATGGGATGGTAGGTTTTCCTCGGAAAAGAAAAAGCGTTCAATTTTTAGACAATTTTAGAATACCTTTTGCATTTTTTTCTTCCTTTAAATAACATCAGTCCATAAGTACAACTCATTGGAAGGAACATATTTGAAAATGGTATATATGTGGCGCTGAACGTCTGTGAAGTAGCTACTGCCTGAGCTTTGTGGCTACTTTTTTTTATTTTTATTTTAAAATTCAGAATCTGACAAGATACAGAGACAGCAGAAATGACCCGGGGAAGGTATGAATCAGCTAAAACAAAGGAAAGCAAGTGCAAAGGAACAGTAAAAGAAGTTTTCTTCTGTCAGTTCAAAGTCTTGTCCATCTGCTCTTAATTTATCATCATGCAGGGGTTGGATCTCTCACTGCTGTTAGGCCACATAATGAATCAAATCCTATTTCCTAATTTCCACCATTCTAAGTTATGGTCCTAGGAAATGGAAATCTGGCATTTCTTGCCTCTCTTCATGACAGCTGGAGGAAAGGAATGAGGTGAAGAGAGGGAGATGGCAGTGTAGACCTCTCACTTGGAACCTACCTAGGTCCCGAACTCTGGCTTCCAAAAGCATTGACTTTTACTCCGTCTTTGACAGCCTTTAGGTAATGACTTTCTGTGGCCATTGTGTACTGCCTTTATTTGTATATAGCTGTGAAGAAGTTGTCTTATTTTTGCTAGGTGCTATGTAATATTTTATTTCATAGAAATCAAAGTGAAAATGTTCTATGGCTGAATACAAAAGAAAACACAAGTGCCTTGCTTCGTGCATTATTTAGCTGCCCTTTTCCAACAAAGTCAAAAATTATACGAAAACCTCAGAGCATCCCTTCTCAGATTTTATTTGGTGATTGCAGGATGCCTGATTTCTTTATTTAGATGTCATAGAATTAAACATACATATGGTTGGGTGGGAATTTAAAATAAAGTTGGGGTTCAAAATGTCTCCAAACCAAGCTCACAGATCTGCTTGAGGATGAGCTGCTGCCCCTCAGATATGGGGGGAGTTTGTTGGGAAGTGACAAAAGTCCGGCCAGCTCTAGGGCTTAGGAGCCCAGTTCGGGGCTCTGTTGTCTCCTGCAGGTGCCTGTCTATCCAGGTATCAACTGCTGGGAGGCTGGAGCACTGCCACTTGGCAGGTGAAAACGTGCAGGCGTCGGGCGCGTCTGGGACAGCGCAGCGAGGGAGGTGTCGGCTGGTGGTGTTCAGATCTGGTTGTGTCTGGTGTGTGATTCCACGAAGACTACGTGAACCCTATGTCTGGTTTCAGCCTATGATTAATTACCTGATGAGGTCAATATCTGATACCTTCAGTTTCAACAACTGTGTTTTAACGTATAGATAGCTCCACGGGCCAAATTGCAGACCACGTGTCACCCCACAACCCAGCCCCACTGGAAGGAAAATAAATGCTGGACAGCAAGAAAGACCTTGAGCGCTGGTGTTACATGTTGCAGTACAGTATTAGCTATTGTGAAATTACCTTCATTTATCGTGCCGAATGTCAGTAGCAGACTTCCTTCTTCCAAGAAGCATGTTGGGAAGAATTGGTTCTCTCAGCTCTCAGAAGAGCTTTCCAAATTAATTTTTAAAATTTAAGGAGTTAATTTACTTATTACATTAAATTTATGTAAGCTGTTCAATGTAAATGCTTCACTTTCAAGGGGAACCTAAATCATTTCTCCATTGTGGTGCAATCCTTCCCTGTTAGAATCCGAAGGGTTTCCTGCGAGGCACGGCTTTCTCCGGCGCACAGTCCGCATGCAGCCCCATTTCTTACACGTTCTGGTGTGGGTTTTTCCATGAACACTTTTTGCTCTTTAGTTATTTGTTGTAATTATCAAGTTCATTTTTCTCTAATAGATGTGATTAAGTATATTTAGCACTGTGTAATGAGTTTTCTGCCTGGTTGCATTCTGGCTAATAAGGAATTCCTCAGAGTCTCTTCTGACAGCTGCTGTGGATCCCAGGTTTGTGCTGCCACAAGAGACCTCTTCCATGAATTGCTAACATTAGAGAAATTAACTCGGTTAGACTAACCATAAAATCTGGGCTGAAATGTGATTACTAATAGATCTCATGTTAGCTTTCAGCAGCACAGATATTGCACTGCTCTCTCGCACAGAAAGGCCCACAAGAAATCGTCAGAATTCAAAACTAATTTTGCATTCACACATAGTGAATATGTAAAGTTCTTTGTTGAGACTGCACTGATTAAAAAAAAAAAAAAAAAAAGAAGAAAAAAGCCCCTGATTGAAATATAATTGTTCAGTGTTACTGTTACAGTAGTCCCTTTTTTAGTTTTTATCTGCTGACTTACCGGTCTATGGATAATACTTCTGTTATCCACACTACTTCCTATTATTATACCAGCTCCCAAATTTGTGAGGCTGAAAATGATGGGAAAAAAAATCTGTAATTGGTGATGCAGTGCTATGGGGTCGTTGCTTAGCAACAGGCGCTGCAGCCTCTTCGCCAACTCTCCGGAAGGGGGATACAGAGACAGGAAGATGAAATAAATACAGTTTCGGCGTGGCTGACTTTGTAAGAGAATGATAAAGGTTGTAAGTTATTTTTCTGCTAAGTGCCAGCGACTGTGGGAAAAGTCTTCTGTAAATAGATCCTGCGAAAAAGGAAAAAAAAGGAAAAAAAAAGGAAGCTGGTCATTGACTTTCTGAATTACTAGAACGGAACGAAAATGTAGCAGTAAATGTTTTCTTGCTCACTGCGAGCCTGTGTTACATTACGAGGTATTTTCTACTGTGGTGCATAATCGTTACAGAAAATGCATAATCATAACCATGTGTCTTCTATTTATCACTACAATTGAGTACCAAATTCATGGAGAATAGGGATTGAAAATTAATGCCAAGTACCTCTTAAATTCCCTGCTGGTATGTTAATTACATAAAGACTGTTCATAATAGGGTTAGTGGTAATGTAATAAATATGGATGGGTCTACAATTTTAAATTCTTTTGAGATCTGAGCAAGTCGACATTTAGGATCACACAGTATTAATTGCTAGGAACACTATTTCAATCCTGTTTTGTTTTATCCAGTGAAATATTTTACAGAGACTCGTGTGATTACTAAAGTATGACAGTGTTATTTTCAGTACCGTACTTCCCACACCCCAAAGCCTTTGGAAACCTGCTGTGCTTGGAGCCTCTCTGTAGAGCGAGGTATCACACTTCGCTATGTTATTTAGTACAAAATCTCAGCCTTTAGAAAGCATAAAATGTTAAAGGGAGCTCGAAGTTAAGTTGAGGCAGAAATAGTCAACTTTGTTAAGGGGCTCTTATCTGCAGTAACCAGCAAGACGCCGGGTTTTTCCAAGGGCTGGTTATTACTGCTAGTCAGTGTTGCTTTGCAATTAGCGTTGGAGCACGTAGATAAGGTGGATGTATAGGAACTATGAGCAGATAACATAAATGCAAACAAAGAAATTTAAACCTCTTGACCTCCTATGTACTTGTTTATTTCTGAACTGACTCTTAAGCAGAAGAGCAAAAAGAGGTTGGATTTCAGTATGGTACCTTTTGGGGAAAAAGATGTTTAGAAATTTAGAAAGACAGGTGTAATTATTTAATAGTTTGTATTGCTTCACTTTTACATTGATGTATTTTGCAAATGATGCTGCAGTCATTGTAAGACCGGTCCTAAAATTCATCATAAATAAGACGCTGCATATCATAAAAGCAAAGAGGTTTTGAACCAAGTGTGAGTCTGTTCGTTCATTTTTAGAAGGTCAGATTGATAGACAATATCTCACAGTCTAGATAGTGACTCTATCAAACTAATTCTTAAACACATAGTAGTACAATGAATTATTCCTGTCTTGGAAGTATGGTTTATGACCTTTCTGCCCCAGGTATTATTGCTGATTATTATCTGAGAATGGGTAGTAGCATGCTTTTTGTTTCATTGGGGGTTTTGTGTTGGTTTTTTATTATTATTGTTATGGCTCAAGCTGTTTTTTAAGCAAATATATTTTATGAACCATTTAATACAGCAGATTTCTGATAAAATAAATTTCTCTTATAGCGTGGTAATAAAGAACTGCTCTTCACCTTCCCTTTCTCCTAGAGGTTATTGTTTAAAATAATATCTCAGGCTGTGCAGATAAATATTTCTGTGACCTTTTGTTTTCTGTTTTTTTCGCAACTATTTGCAGAAAAGTGTGAGCATTTTAGAATATTTTAATTTATTTTGCAAAATCTGCACTTGCTAATTGCCCGCTTTTCAAAGACAAGATGGTAGAATTCTTCATATGAGGCTGCATAAAAGATGGACCTATTTTGGGTATAGAATATTGCCTGTCCTTTAGATCTATGTGTTTTGCTTATGGAATAAACCAAAGTAGGAGAGATAAACTAATATTTTGTATAAGCTCAGCCAGACAATACACATGATAAAGATGTTTCATCTTCTTATGTATGCAGAAAATATGAAAAATTGTAGTTTACACATATTTTCTCAATTCAAGTGTAAAATTGGGCCCCCAGATTGCCCTGGGCCACGGTGGTTGTGTTAAAGAAGCACTATTTACCTAGCAGCTGAGTGAAAAATGATCAGAATATTAGACTCATCTAGGCCACATTAAGGAGCCATTGCATTTCCCGACAATTTTATGCTATCTCAATATGAAAACAGAGCAATTTCAGCTCATATCAGGTTATGATCGGCAATTACAGTTGCATAATTCACCTAGTCGTCTCTTTTCAGGGCCTTTATTTTCCCTCTTGGTGACATTCCTGAGAAAGTGCCTGATAAAAATGTCATATATCATCCTGGCTTTAAAACTCGTAAGGGGGTAATCTGCTATGCCTTGCTGAGCCTATATTCATCACTAGATTTTTGACTTGGAGGGGTCATGACACTCATAATTTCCTTTTTGATATTGTCCTCACTAGATATGACAAGGGGCTGTAAAAGCTCCGTTGTATGCTGTCGTTAAGAGCCGTTCCAGTGGGGCTCATCACTAGCAATAACAGTGCATTACTGTGGATTGTGCAGTAGTTGGCCGTTTCGAAGATAATTAGATTTGATGTCAACATTTCTTTATCACCTGCATCCTTTTGTGCATCTGCGTGTCAAGTTGTTATTTCCGGATTTATTAGCACCCTCAGAGCTACTATCTATCTGTCAGCCTGTGTGGTGTTTGTGTTGACAGTTGTAAAGTTAATTACTAGTACTAATGAGCATCGGGCTTTTGGTGGACATGGCATTTTGGGCATTTAAAGCTGTAATTAGATTTTTTTTTCCTTTGTGTACAGCCACAGGAAAAAAATGCAGAAAAAGAAAAAGAAACCCAAACCAAGCACCCTGACCTCAAATCTCTATCTCCAATTTGACGTTGTTTACAGTGTCTCTCATTCAAAAAACTCAAAAAGGCAGCTTTGTGTGCTTTTTACGCTTTTCCTTCTCATCATTAACTCCAGGAATATTTGTTTTATCATGTCATCCCAACTAAGATATTAAAAAAAGAAAAAAAAGTTTTCTTTTCAGTTGACTTTCTAAAAAACATGTCCAGATAGTGTATGTATCAGTCGTTCCCTTTTCCGTAAAAGTGTTTGTATTTTAGCAAGCTGTCAATACAAGTGTTGTGTTTAAAAATATATTCTAGGGACGGCAGAATTAGCCCGTCTCCTGATCCCCGTCGTGTTAATATAATAATGCATTCAACCTAGCAAACACAGAGGCAGTTTTTTTATTGTAAAATTGTAAATCCAGTAATTTCAGTGAAGTGGGATTAACACAGGTGTAACAGAAAGAAGAATTTTGATACTCATTTGCCTTGCATACATGTTAAATTCCCTATCCTGTAAATCGCATTACCGCATCTTTTACGTGGTGTTACGAGTAACATATAACTCAAAGGATTTAGAATAATGGCACTTATATGTGACATATACTTTATGTAAGTATATTGTTTATTCCGCTGCTGCAGCTAAGAACCACTCCCTTGCTGCTGTTTCTATTTGCTTTCTATTTATCATTATCTGCCATTTTGTTAAACAACTACCCTTCCCAGACATAAATCATCTGTAAAAATACTCGGGCTCGGAGAAAATTTCACCCTGGCACTGAAATGATGAGATAACCATTTTCATCTCTTGTTGAAGCATTGAGATTTATTGGGCTTTGATGGGCTACAGACCAGACATCATTCTCTGCTAAACAGACTCCCACTTGCATTTATTCTTATTGCATTTGGCAATTCAAAATGGAGCTCCCCGAGTCCCTGCAGAGCCCCTTCCCAGCTTAGGTGGGGCGCGGGACGTCAGTGTTATTACTTTCTATTAGATAAGGAAGGGACACACACTGGAGCATGTGGTGATTCAGATGATTTTTTATTTCCGTTTAGCAGTGATGACAGAATGTCATAGTGAAATGACTTCAAAAGTCATTTTTCCCTCTGCCCTGGTTCCGCCGCCTTGTCCCTCGAGGGCACTTCCATTGTACAGTTATATTAATTCTGCTAACTTTCAGACTTCATTGCTGACAATAGGCCTTTTGGCTTTCTCAGACTATTACATTAAATTTCCCATCAAACCATGTCAGCCTCTGAGGTCAGAGATTCCAGGAGAAGCTTTAGATATTTTGCCTTTTGACTTCATGGGCAGGTATTTCTAAATTGCTTTTAGGTTGTTTTTTTCTAGTGTCAGAAATCATACCGAACCTCTCTGGAAATGCAGACAACTGCGTTCATCAGGTGAAGGACGGATGGGCTGAGGGGTGGCAGGGGTGTGTGTGGACACCCAAAGGCGTGTTGGCCGGAACGCTTCTGTCCTCCCTTGTGCCAGCATCGACGAGGATCACCCACCCCTGGCCCGGCTGCGTCTCTCAAGGCAGCAGAGCCTGACCGTGCGTTTCCCCCCATCGTTCTCGAAAGGTTCATCTTCCAAACAAAAGGCTTCCATTTTATCTCAGCGCACGGCTCACGTTAGCTAGGTTCGCTGCTCAGCAGTTTGTGCGGCGCCTTTGTGAAAAATAGGTGTAATGTTCTTTGGTTCGCGGTTAGGGAAACTGAGGCAGGGGGAGGTGAGTTGTTTCAGCAAGGGGGTGGAAGCCCAGGAGCACCGGCGGCTCTCCTTCATGGAGCCCTGCCAGCTCCACCAACGGTTCCCTGGAAGGCATTTCGAAGAATTGAAGTACAGTGGACTTAAAGATAACAAAACTTATTTACATAAAACATGGTTCATGTAAGAGTCATCGAAATCCTAGATTGCACTATGTGACCATGAAATAGTTTTTAGATTATTGAGCAAGCTTTGCTGCTGAAGCGTTCTTTTTTTATACATTCATCAAGATTCTCAGCCTTCTCCAAATAACATATAAATTGTTTTAACTTGATGGATTTTTTTCTCCTTGGAATGATTTTACATTGGGGGGTGGGGGGGCATGTGTGGGGGGTGTCTATTTAAACCAGCCCTTGTCAAATAAGAATTTTCATTTATCACAGATTCACACCCAGCGCTGAAGTGGGGAAAATGTTATTTTAAAAAAAAAAGATGTTACTGCATGCAGAATATAATTAAGTAAAAAAATGCAACAAAATTATAGGGGGAAAAAAACCACCAGGCTTTGCATGATAGAAACACATCAAGAAGGTAAGAGCTCGGGTGGCATAAGGAATTCAACAAAATTCACTATGTACAGCTGTCTTAGCCACTGTTTTGAATTTGTAATCACGGGTTTTGTATTTGGAAAACAGGAATTCTGCAGTGTATTCTTCCTTCCCCCCAAACTCTTCAAAAATAAGGCAGTGGAACGGTCTTCAGAGAAAAATATTTCACCCTGAAAGTAACCGGTGCTCATTTTTCATGGTAATTTTAAAGGACCAAAATGAGAACCGTCTTAATTCTTAACTGAGAGTTACATCTGTACAGGGGAATGTCTGCACATGTGTGTGGAATAATGGGCAGGTGGCAGGACTGGAGAAAGATGAGCTTAGAAAGGCAGTGTCGGTGTGTTACTACCTGCTTGCAGCCATAAGGCTAGGGAATCATTTGTGACACTCTGGGGACAATTTTGTCACCCTGACAGTAATGCTGTTATGCACCAACTTGACACACAGGAAGAATCCATAAAGACAGATAAGTAACTGTGAAAGTGGCTGGGGATCAGCCTGAGTGCTACCACTCACCTGCAGTGACAAATAGATAGTCATGAAGGATTGAAAATCCTGCCCAACACAGAGATATGTCAGTCCAAAGCTAGAATACTGCACGGTTACACGAAGGTTGTAGTAAAAATACACATAAGGCACGCGCACAGAAGAGCCCTCAGGCATAAGTATGAGAAGGTTAACTTCAAAGTATATTAGTTCTTCTTTGTAGGATTTATTATTTTTTTTAGAAGAATACTTGGTGTTTTTCACAATAGGGCCAAATTCTTCTGTTAATTACATTTGACTGGGCCGATTCCTGTGATTTTAATTGCAATCAGTATAGGTTAACATCGACGTAATGAAAATAAGAACTTGGCCAATGGCATTTTCATGGGAGCCAATGGGTCCGTTCCTAGGTGTCATTTGTTTAGTAATTATTTTGTACCAATAGAGGTCCCCATCTGCAAATCAAATGAAGAAACTTGTGACTTAACAAATACATTCTGCTTTTAAAAATACTGTACTTCAGCTGTTGCACTCAACCATAGGTGCTAGAAGTTGGTACCGAACCCTTTGCTGTTTATTATGTTCAAGATTGTCTTAATTCCTACTGCAAGTGCATTTCTTTTTGTAAAAAAGATAGTGACTTCCCGTTTTTAAAATAGCCTTTAGAAACTTAATGACACTTTCAGTGCTTCTTTTGTTTGTTTAGGACAAAGGGATGTCATCTAACCGTGAAGACTGCTTCTGAATTTGGGCGCTCTTCGTGACCTTCTTTTCGTTACTCATATTTGGTAATTTAAAGATTATTTCACAGGAAAGAAATAAGTTACAACCAAAGGCAGATGATGTGCTTGGGGGTTTATTCTATTTAGTTCATAATCTCTGCTTTTCCCCCTTTCTTCTCAGTCTGGCCTCTGGCTTTCACTTTTAAGAAGCCATCCTTTGCAGGCAGCATCTGAAGTCATTTTGAACCCTGGAACAGAGAGCAGAAAGAACCGCCACTCTTACGTTTCCTCACACCCCAGACTCTCAGGATTATTTTTTCCATAGTGGTTTGGGTTTGTTGGGGTTTTTTTCTTCTAAACTGAAAGTTCATTGTTGTGTCCTCAATTCCCTTCCACACCACCAGCCCCTGAATAACGCCGGCAGCACGCTGGAACGGCAGCGCCAGTTCCCTTCCCTCCAACGCCGTGACCTAGCTGGGCGGCAGCGGGATGGGACGGGCTCCTGCTCGGCCCCGGGTGCCAGGCCCAGCTCCCGTGCTGAACGCTTACATACGTCACATGCAAACCCTATCAAATTATTGAATTCATACTCTAGTGGTTCCATTTTTTTATTCTTTGCCTCTTTGGCATAGCGTTGGGCACAGGTTTTCTGGATGATTTGTGCTAGGTGGGACATGGTGGCCCCTCTGGCCTCCTCCCCACCTCACAGGCACCCTCTCCCTGCGCTGCTCTGGCATGAACATCTTTTCCTGAGGATGCCTTCCTCTGGAGGTCCTGAAGAAGATGAATTTGGGTTACCTCAGGAACCCATCCCAGTAATGACAAGCCACATAACGAGCTTTTGTGCGGAAAGGTACACTGGTCATCATCACCAGCACTTCAGAACTATTTAGCAAATGTCTAGCTTGCTTCTCCAGTGCCATGTCTTCTCTGAAGCACAGAGCAAACCCTAATAAATAGATTTTGAAATGTATTTTCTGCCTTGCCCCTCCCTGTCTCAGGTTCCTCATCACAGAATACTTTTCAGGCTTAAGTCAAAATATTTGTAGCCCCCAGGATGTTCCCCCTTACATTCCTGCACTGCTTTAGCCTTTTCTGTTGGTTTTGTTCTTTTTTTTTTTTTTAAATTTTGCCTATCCCTTGCGGTAGAGTCCCCGTTCCGACACGCCTTCCGTCACTCGCAGGTCTTCTGTTGATGTCTACCAGCCTGTGCAGGTGGGTTCTTTTCCTTGATCTGCTTCCTTCTCCTTGTCCAAGGCTATCACAGGCTTTACCTTTGTTGAGAATCATGTGTGGCCATTTTAGCCTAGTGTAAGGGTTGGGGTTTTTTCTGATTCTTTCTGATTGTTACAGCACTTTGTGGAATACTTGTGGAACAGTTTTACATTAAAAAAAGTCTCAGGAGAAAAGCAGAGATATTTATAAATTTTGGTTAAATAAGCATCAGTTTATGTCACAAGTGTTAAAGATTATGTCCTGTCCTCCAGTCATTAATTAACTTACATTTTTAGATTCTAAAATACCCTTTCTAATGTGTTTTCAGCTTCTACTTTAGGCAGGTGGGATTTGTATTTCTGTTGCAATCTTGAACAGTAGAACCTTTTTAAAGCAGAGGTTAAGGTTCCTGTTTTATTCACATCAAAAAACTTATTTAATAAAGATGCAGCAATTACTGTGAAATTTTAATGAGAATTTTAAAAGTGGTGTCTTAACTCTTACCATTTTACAACATTTTGGCCGAGATAAAATTATTTGAGCTAATCGAAAATAAAGTCAAATCTTTTTTCACTAAAGAGTGCAATTTTTTCCAAAGCTAAAGCTTTCCATGGTAAATATCTCTGGATTATTAAAAGAAAAACTGTTTAATTTTCTATGACTTTGATCTCAAGTATAATAGTTCAGGTTTCTGATTATTTATAAACATTTCATTTTGCGTGATTTGAAATTGTTTTCTAGAACTGTTCTGTTTGTTCAGCTTCTTGGCAAAAATAGTATATCTTTGATGTATTTTGGACTTTGTAAGATAAAGCTGTGTAATGGCCTGTAGGAGTTAAATGAGTGCTGAATAAATTTGTAGGAGATGTGGTCTCCCATAAGGGATGTTGACTATAGTGTGAATGTGAATGTCAGGGTCACCTGCCACAACTCCCATCAAGCTATATGGCACTATGAAGAATCCAGGTCAATATTTTACTGACTAAAACCCAAGTGTTTCAGCTCAGGTCTACAAATCAGTGAACATTGCAATCTGGAATTATTTTGGCATTATTTGATTAAAAAAAATGCAATATATAAAAAAGCAATGGAAATTTGAAATCTTCCTCTGGCACAGAGATTTGCGTTTTCACTCAGCTTATGTGCAATATGCCATTGGCAAAGCAATTCTCTTCTATAGTCATTTGCTCTTGTTGGTTGAACTGAATGCTAATGGAGGAGCTTTTATCTCCTTCGAAACATATTAGTCGGAACCCAGAGAGCAAGAGGATACTGCCAAAAGGTGTCTTGCACTGGCAGCAAAACTTCTAGCTCTAGAGCTCATCTCTCCCATTTCCATTCTAATCTTGGCTCTGAGTTGGGGAAGGAAAATAAAGTTGTTTCCTGTCGCTGCTTAGAAACATTTTTTTTTATTTTCCTTCTCTTTTTGTAGTGCCTTTCCCCAGAAGGTACACAATGACTGCAATTCTTGTGTTTTGAATGGTGCTAAAGCAGTAGTTGTGCTTTACTGCCACATGGATTTTCAAAGGGAATTGTAAGATTTTTTTTTATGCTTTTATACTTTCTTCCGTACACTCATGAAAAAAATCGAATGTAATAATTCAACATATTAGAAACATAATTTACTTTAGAAAACTGATAATGGGGTATCTGTCCTCACATTTCTTTAAACAATGTTCATTTTGCCTAGGTGTTCTGACTGTTTTCCATTTATGTGTCTGTGTCTTCCCCATGAAAAGAATTTTGAAGCTATGTTGACCTGTCCATGCTTGATGTATAACCTATGCATATATAAAATATGTGCGTGATATACAATATAAATATTGCTAATAATGAATGACCTATGTTTTTTAATGTATGCCGTCTTTGTGCACACTAGTGTAATTGAAACTTTTTAAAGACTTTAGGAGTTGTGTTCTTGAATTGATCTTAGTTAACCTTACAGATTTTGCTAGTAAATACATTTTGCATTCAAGACTTACCTTTCTTAGCCTGGGTGTTTGATGATGCAAAGCTAAAGCCATAGTCTGACCGAACCTGCTTCTGCATTCTGAAGTTCAGCAGTATTTTATAGCCTACAAAATTAGTATTTTGTTTAGCCAAGAATTCTTTTATTAATGGAGTATGAATGTCAGAAGGAATACCTCTTCAGATTGGACTGGAAATGAGTAGTGAGGTGGTCACTTGTCATGAGGAGATTGAAAATGGTTGGGTTACATAATCTGAAATACAGTATGCATGATGATTACATCGTCTCCCTTTGATAACCATGATTATCATGCATTTTATTGGTGACTGCAAGCAAGGTTACTTCTCATTTTGTTGTATTTTCTTCCTTACAAAAAAATGGTGTATCTTCTTTTCAGAGAAGGACCATGCTACTAAACTCATAGATCCAGTGCTTTGGCTGGTACACATTTTTCAGGCAAAGTGTAGATTGGGCTGTTGGGAAAAAAAGAGGGAAAATTCCAGGAGAATTTCATCTTTTACTGACTTGGTCCCAATGAGTGAATGTGTACTGTGTTCCACTGACTGCCATGCCACTCTGTGAATGTCTGTCATTTTGCTGTCGCTTTTGAGGTAACTGCAAAATCTAAATGGAAAAAAAATTTAGACTCTCACCCCCCGAAAAGGCAATGTATTAGTAATTTTGTGGCAGGAGACTTACAAGGCTAGATAGTTTTCCATAACACTCCAGATTTTTCTCTTTACACAGGAGGAAATAATACCTTGAGCTGTTATTCATCTGCCGCAAAGCTCAGTGCCCAAATTTCTTACTGGGCATTTTGCTTTGGGGTCCTCCCAAAGAAAGAGAAGAAGCATAGTTGGGATCGGGGAAATCTGGATTATATTTACTTCTAAAGTTTTGATAGTTCAAGCTGCTGCATCAACCATCTTATTAAACGTTTTCGGATAGACACCTCAGATGGTAATTTCTTAGTTGGGTAGGCCGATACTCATTGTCCATGGAAATGAACTATGTGTATTTATATGTATATGTCACGAAAGTATGAATGGGGTCACAAGTGGCAAACAAAGCAGATTTTTTGTCAAAACAGCTAATTTGATATGTCTGTTATTGTAGGCCTTGGTACTACTCCATGATTAGTAAAGTAGTTATCTGTGGAAAGTTTCTACTAAGAATGCCCGTGGAGAGCCAGTACTTGTGTTATATCTGGGTGTGACACTGCAGTAAGCCAGGTGTTCCTGCATCAGGATCATAGCTAGTGTAGAATATTTTTTCATCTCACACAAATACAGACACGTGCAGAGGAGGAAGGGTAAGGATCCATCTGGCTGAGTGTCCCTCTCCAGCAGTGACCACGAGCAGATGTGTAGAGAAGAGCAATGTAGGGCAGTTATGGTATTGATTCTATTGTTTATGATATTTATTCCTGCAAATATCCTCCTTAATAATTGTACAGTCACTTTCTGTTCTCTCCTACAAATCTACAGCTTGGTACGTCATGTACTGCACTTCTCACTAGACTATTAGTCCAAGGGAGGCTTCTGCTCTTAGAATTGTGTAAGTGTAGGTATGGGGATGGGTGTGTGTGTGTCTGTGTGTGCAGACGTGGCCCTTATCGTGAGATGGTGTGGAAATTCTCTGAGAAGCATTGGGGAGCATTAGATAAGGAGGGGAATGGGCATTTCTGGAGTTGGGCCAGCTATCTGAAAGCCCTGGTTACATTTACAGTAGAGTCATCTTTAGTAAATTAATTGCTGGAAAGAAAGTGGCTCTTGCAACTACCAGTCACAAGAGGTTGAGTCTTCACTTTAAAAACTTAACATTTTAAAGCCCCCTTGTTTATGATACCAGCAAAAACCCCAGGAACATCTGCTGGGACACATCTGTGGTCCTTTCAGTGGACCCCAACGGGAAATGCTTTGGGCTGCCTTGCCTTACGTAGGTACCCGAAAGGGCAAATTCCCTCTCCGTTCCTTAGGAGTGATGCTATTGAGTGTCAGTGTCATACCTAAGCTGAGACCATGTAATTTGTCCAAGGGGAGGGCATGGAAAGAAAACTGCCTCTGTGGGTGTTTATGGTTAGAGAGACCCACAGTCTTTCCAACAGGGTAGAACTTGGGGTGGCTGAAAATTCAAGAAAAGTACTTTCCACTGATAAGCGGTGTGGACACAAGGAATTGTTTCCCAGGAATTATTAATAGAATTGAAGTAATGAGACACCACACATATGCTTCTGCGGAGAAGCCCTGGGCTGTGCACAAAAGGAGGAAAGTCACAGTGTTACTTGGAGGGCTCACAAAGGTCAAACCCTCAATTACAAACTGAATAGATTGTAAATAATACACTCAGGTCACAGACATATCTCTTTTCCTATGATTAATTATGCAAATCTGGTGTTCTGTCTCAGGTCAGGTCTATGACCATGTAGGGTGTTCCTTTTTTATGGAAAATTTCTGTGTTCTCCTCCATCCTCCCAGAAGAAGAAGCTACTAGTAGAGTTTCAAAACTTCCAAACCGCATTTCTTGCTAATTTATTTCAAGCAAAATGCATTTTATGGGCTTATCTACTAATTCTTTTGATTAAAACACAAGCAAAACTCAACCAACTTGAACAGGTTGAATGCCACATCTGTGCAGAAGATATCAGCACACTTATTTATGGCTCAAAGAAACAGAGTCTAAATTAAAGCAGCTATTGCTGCAGAGTGGATAAGCGGCCATTATGAATTATCCTTAATTATAGCGATTTCCTAAACTAATAAACCTGCTAAATCTTTATTGCAAAGGTTAGTTTACACAGTGCATATAAAATCCGCATGTGCTACGCATCAACCACCAGCTGTCTGACAGTGTGTTGCTATTGCAGTGAGTGTTCACATAAATTTTATGTTGGTTATATTAACAGTCAGTCCATATCACTACCCACAGATGCCAGTAGACATAAAAATTGCTCTCCAGTGAGCCTAAATATCCCTAGAAGCTAGTTGTGTCTAATGTTCCATGTAGTATTTGTACGTGAAAGCAGCAGATTGAAAAGTTATTTACAGATGAATATTTCAATCCAGTTAGTTCATATTGGCCTACTTAGGCTTCTTTGCTGGTTTATTTGTATGCTAAATAATTCACTAAAGGTTCTTGTTTACTTTCAAAAGTAGTTTCTATGAAATGCAAACAACAGAACCAACTTTGGGTGCTCAAAAGGCTAAACAGCCCTGTTTTAAATGCAGGTCAGAGCTACAGACAGCATCTTGCAGATGGGCTGTCACTCACAGTTTTTCCCTTTTCGTTGCTGGGTTTTTAAAGAATTTACTGAGATCTGATGTTTCCGTATAAATTTTTGGCAAGGGTGGTTTATTTTTTCTTAATCTGTCCTTTTTCACGGACAATGTGAAGTCCTTCGGGGTCTTCCCATTAAGCAGACAGTGCTGGCAGTGTGCAGCACGTTGTGGGCTGTTAGATGGATTCTTGACAGTGCACAGGACTAGCAGGTGCAGGAGAGATGTGATTCCTCCTGCTGTAGGACATAAATGTGTTTTTGTACGAGCATCTATGGTACAACGCTTGCATACCATTTGTTGTATACTTCGGTTTCTTGGTTAATCAGGGCACTGGACAAATCCAGCCACTGTCTGTTCGTTTACTGAGATCCAGGAGCTTCGGAAGACTCCTAACGCGGCACTGTCTAGATCACAGAGTTCATCCGTGTGCTAACTTTTTATTTTATAATATTGATTTTATCATTTTTACTGTTTGTAGTAGGAGTTACTTTATTGATATTTACTCAACCCCTCTTTGTGCAAACGCTGTAGAATACTTTGTTGCAAGTATTGACATACATCTGCTGGTTGCTTCACCACCATCAGCTTATTTCACCCAAATGGTATTCAGATGCTGTAATTGTTTCTTGCTATTGATTTTAGATTGGGTTTATATCATGCTTCAGAAGACCATAGCACACATGCTGTGTCCGGCTAGAGTTTCAGTTCAACCTTTTTAACAAGAATACAAATCCCACATATTAAAATCGCCAGAGCGTAATATTTCCAGTCTAGATTTGCTTTGCAAAGGTCTCTCAAGCAAGATTGAGACCAGTCAGTTCTTGAGACATCATGAAGGAGTATCTTAATGCTTCCTAAAGAATAGTTGGCTATTTTTGCAGGCATTCTGAGCTATTAAGGAATATTCTGGCATAAATACTAGGGATGCTATGCTGACAGTGGTGACCTGTTTTTGTACAAGTCTGTAGTTGCTCAGGCTTAGGTTCACAAAGACGTTGAAAAGCCAGTTATTTCATTCCCTGCATGTCCTACCATTTGTAAAACAAGGACTTTGGGGCAACTTTCATCTTCAGCACTTGCTAGAGATGGGTGTATAGTGCTGAATACCTTCTGCAAGTGCTTATCTTTAAAGAATGAGTGACTTCACTTGGTTTATGCTTGTCCTATTCAGTCTTTCCACAGAAGTTTTGATTAATAAGTTAACCTGTCAAAGTGCCGTGGAGGCACATGCTTTTAGCAGCATCCCCCAGAGAATGAAAAGCCTGAATATAAAATTAAAATACTTACAGTAGGAAATACCCAAGGATGAAGTAGAAGCCTATGGTATTACCTAGTAAAATTGACCAGTAGAGCATGTATATTGACTGTTATCAATTAGATATATAAATAGATCTATTTTTATTTCTTTTAGCCAACAGCAGTAGACCATAATCTTTATCTTCAGTTTACATATCATTAGGAAACCTGACATAACCCTCCAAAGAATCAGAGTAAAGTAGGTGCTATAAAGTATAGAAAAATTTCTTCTCTTGTGCCACTAAAATGTGAGCTAACTGCCAAATTTTTACTTATTTGACCAGCGGTGCACGTTGCACAGCAAATACTGTGTTACCAAGCTTGTTATAGCATTAGATATCCACAGAAGATATATTTTTGAAGAGCTGAATCGTAGTTTTTGAAATTAATTTGCATGCTTATTTTTGAAAATGGAGTTGCATTCTGTTTAATAAAAGAAAGGTGATAAATTAAACACAATTAAATACAGAATCCCTAGGAAGGTCAGTGGGGGTTTGCGCCAGAAGTGCTTGGACACTTTTAAAAATTTTACTTGCTTAAAAAAAAAATTTTAAAGTTAGAATATTTCATATACATGCAAGAGTGGATGTTTATGTGGAGGGCAACTTAATTCCATGAGGAATTAGTTTTCCTGAAAGGAGACGAGTTGGAACATTGTTGGCATTAAAATACAAAACCTGGCTACATTTGCCAAAATATCAGCAATCAAATTCAGTCCTCATGTGATCTCATCAAACAGAAAACTTGGCCCCACAGTGTAGGTTGTGAATAAAGACAAATCAGCAGTACTTCGACAGGCAAAGAAAAAAAAAGCCATTATGAAACATTAGTGTACGTGTTGTGAGACGACAGTATTTTGGAGAAACTGTCCCGTTTGTCAGCGTTGCCCTGGTTGCCATAGAATACATGTATTTAAGGAAATTTTTCCCTGTAATTTTTAGGTGAAAAAAAAAAAAACAACTGAATCCATTCCAGCTCCTGTGTAGCACTAAGAAATGCAAAGTTTATGATAAAGCAGTTAAATTACATGCTTTGTACTTTGATAAAAGACTGTAAAAGTTTTGCAAGTCTACTACACGTTTGGAATGTGGCGTTTTACAGTGCAGAAACTGTGACATCTTCAGACCGATCCCCAGCTCCCTGAGGACTTTCCTGAATCCAGGGGAGGTTTCCTCTGGGCGAGGAGCTCAGGACTGGGCTCCGCCATCGTCAGTTAATTGTGCAGAAATCTGGCAATGGGAACATTTGAAAGAAGCATATGAATGAAGGCAGACAGGCATCCTGCAACAGCTAATTCACCCACATAACATATCTTTGAACTGTCTAAGGCATACCAAACTGTTTACATGCTACCAACAAGAGTAAATACTCTGAACAGAAGGAAGAGACAGAGTTGCTGTGAATAAAGAAAAAGATTACAAGACAGCCCATCTGCTCGAGAATACCTGTCACCTCCCGTTACAAGCCGGAGGCAGCCCTACCTCGTAGCAACGAGAGAGACCAGTTTATTATTCAAACAGGAGAGAGGAAGGAGCTAACTTAGACCCCCACTTTCCATCTGACGCAGTGTCAAAACATCGGTTTCGGGGAATCTTGTGGACAGAATAGCGAGGCTAAGTTGAGTCTGAACACTAACAAGAAAATAGCTAAAGGAATCTGCAGCTTCCGCAGAGCTGTGGCCATCCTTGCCAACGGCCGTGAGATGGACTGAGCTCTGGCTGTCGGGTGTAGACCAGAATTCTGCCAAGGAAAGTGCTACTGGCAGCGGGGACGAGGATTGTATTAATAGCCACAGCAATTTTATTATCCTTAAGAATCCTGGTGATAGTCATTTAAAAGACAACCCCCGGGTTGTCATTGTGCTGTAAGGCTGACAAAGGCACTTCTAGCTTATATTAAGTCCCCTCATTTTCTTTTCTCTTTGGAACATCTGTTGTTTATACATATATATTACATAGTAGGTATTGGAATACCATTTGTCTTTGGCAACCTTGTTTATGCCTTACAGCCAGGTCAAGTTTCACTCCCTCCGTTAACATCTTGAAGGCTGGGTAGAGTGGTCACCGTCAGTTTTCACTGCTCTTATAATGTTTTTGGTTTGCCTAGTATCCCTTGGAGGACAGACAAATTGGGTGCATATGTGTAGCAGGCCATCTTGACATTGATTTTTGAAGGTTCATTAGATAAATGCTGACATCATAGATTGATGTCTCTTTAAAACAGTGCCTAGCACAGAACCATTGGGGGAATCAAAAATATCGACTTACCATGTTTGTGCAGAAGGCCCACTGGAGATCTCCTGCATTAATGGGTCCATCAATTTAGGTGTTCTTTAATTATTCTAACTGTACACCTTGCAGCTGGAAACTGACTTTGTTAGGACTTCTGGCTAGGTAGTCGCACCTTTCACAGAGAAGAAACAGCAGTGGATAACAGTGACTTTTGTCTACTTTGTCATCACATCTGGAATTGTTCAGTAATTTATTTTTTTTTTTTTTTCCTTTAATATGGGCTGATTTGCCTCTGTGACGTGATGGTAAAAATGAGTAGGGATGCAGAGGCCAAGAAGCTATGTGGTACTTTAGAGAAATACATGCTGGTAAAATAAAGTTGATGGTTTTGTTCCTGTTTAACCCCTCACCCTGGTATCATCAATAGATTGAAGACATCATTTGTATCTGCAAGTGTTTGTTTAATTAAGACCTCCTAAAAATCTTTGCTATTGATTCATTCCATTATCTTA
The DNA here is from genome assembly GCF_015220075.1 of Falco rusticolus. NCBI lineage: Eukaryota > Metazoa > Chordata > Aves > Falconiformes > Falconidae > Falco > Falco rusticolus. Next base: position 18,209,666 of record NC_051201.1, read on the forward strand.
TTGATTAACTGCACTGGATCATGTACTTGCTCTTTAGTGGAAGGCAACAGTTTCAGCCTGCTGTCATTTACCCACAGATGTGAACAGTAAGCAATGTTCAGCATCCATGTCTGCCAAAGTGTCTTGTGTTTTAATGAAGTACTGGCTGCAATTCCCTGTATTACATGAGAAAAGCCAGTTGTCTCCTGCTGGTGGTGTGACCAAGCATAAAGGTTTTCTTCCAGTTATTCATAAAGCAGCTGCTTACCAGGGAATGTTAGCAAGTTGTGCTTTGCATTTCTATGTTAAAATCTAGAGGTTTGAGTCAGAGCAGCAAATTAACACAGATGACCTGCATATTTCATTTCCACGCTTTTGGATTTTGGGTTTTTTTCCATACTGGAAAATAATCTAAACCAGGATTATTTTTTTTATAATATGATGTCATATTTGTACCTTGCAGCTTCACCTTGTGGAATTTGCTGCATGACCTAGTATTAATATACGTGTCTATCTGATAAAGCATCTCACCATTGTCTCTCTGAAGATTTTTTTTCTCAGGAAAATAATTCAGTAACAACATTCTGACTGCTCAAGAATTGGACTGTCGGGCTACATTTGTGCAGCTGCATGTGCCCTTGTTTTCAGCACTTTGTCATCTTTTTGGTAGAGAAAAGACCCTTCCTTACAGCAGTGTGATAGCAGTGTGGCACGTAGTGCCTTATTTTACAGTTCGAGAAATCAGTGTCTGTGTTGGAACTGGGAATCCGACAACTCAGACCTGCGGGGACCAGCTGCTACGAGGTCACACAGTGTAATGTCCCCGTCTCCTTGCCCACCCCTAGGTAGGCTGAGCGCTGGTTTTAGAAATCTGCTCTCAGATTTGTCGGGGCTACCAGTAGTAGCAAGAAGGAGGTGGTGACTGACAGGAAAATTACGGGTAAGTTTAAAGCAAAGGAAAAAACCTAGCTTGGCATTTTCTCCTTCTGTCCTGACATTTGAGTGACAATCCAGATTGGTCCAGAGCTACAGCCAATATTTCAGTGGAAAATTTTAAAACATTATGCATGCCATATTAAAGTGTTTCATAGGAAATAGGGCATATATTCTTTATTTTCACATGCAGTTCTTTCTTGACATTTCCAATATACTATATGTGCTGTGGGTGGTCTCCTGGTGGATGCCAGTGGGTTCTCTGTTGCCATTGCAAAGGGAGGGCTCAGAACCTGCCCCCCTGCCCACCCCCCCCACCCCCGTGACAAATCACTACTTTTTTCCTACTTTTTTTATAGAAAATGAAAACTTCTCCACTTGGGCTGTTTTAAAATTCTCACTCAGTTGAGACTTTTGTGTTTAGTTAAGTTTATATATCTGCTGGCATGCTTTGTTAATTTAAGCCAAACCCTCAACTTTACCTTGGCAGAGACATTGATTTTGTTGGGTTCCCTGCACCCTGTTAAATGAGCTAGTACCAAAACAACATCCAAAGGACAAATGACTGCATTCTGGTTACTTTTCAGGGTCTTTGATGGTGGCGGTAAGTCCTGACTCAGCCTTTATGATACCTTAGCGTGACAATTTTGAATGCCTCAGGTTATTTGTAACTGCATAAAACTGCTGAAACTAAATCACGAAGAGAAAGTTCTTTCAAGTTCTTGTTCTTTAAGCCACCTCTGAGAACATATCCTACAAATATTTTTTTCCAGAATCCATTTATGTACAAATGGTAGACTCTCCTGTTTGCTATCATAAGTAATTGTAGTGTTTATGATATTGTAATATGTATCATATATGAGAAGTTGCTAGCCAAATTCTGGAATTGTGCAGGACAGGCTGGACAGGACCGCCTTGCTGCAGGAATCACCTTTGCTTCACTTCTGGTCCAAAATCAGTAATTTCTGGTGTTTAACCCAAATGACTGCATTACTTTGGGGTTGCTGTTGTGGGAGATCCTGGGAATCTCTGTGGTGGCAGGTAATATCCTGGAAGGGTTTGTCTCGGAACAGACCTGGAGCTGAATTTAGCGTTTGGTGGGGAATTGGACCAGGAACATCAGTATTTGCCTGGTGGGGCCATAGAAGACTGAATGGCTGAGGTGGCAAGCTGCTATGGGGTTTAGCAGCAGGCTGGGGAGGTGAGACTGGGTGAGACTGGTTCCTTAGTTTGATAGGGCTCTCTTAATTACACTCTTGGCATCTATGTGATATTCTTTCTGTGCCATGTCTGGCTTGGATTTTTTGCTTAGCTTCAGCTTCCTCCCTCTCTCAGGTTCTAAGCACTTACTGTGATTAGAGAACAAGCAAATACTCAGCCAGAATGGGTTGTGTCCAGTTCTTTACCAGTAATTAAAATGATGGGAGAAACACTCCGTGTGTCCCTTCTTATTTCATCTACAGATCGGCTGATGGGACCCACTATTGTAAATTACAGTGCAGTGCAGTAAATTCATGCTGGATAGTCATCCCTTAGATGGCTTTAGATGAACTGCCCTTGGGTACGGGTGAGGCATGGCCATATAGGGTTGGTCACCTTGCTGAGGTCCTGGTTTACTTGGTAAGATCAAAGACATTTACTCTACGCTACCCACTGTTAGCCAAACCGCTCCTTGCATCCCGGCTAGCTCAGGGATCCTCAGAGGAGCGCGATCCCACCTTTGGATTGTGAGTTAGGCTTTAGTAAGTTTATATTCACAGAAGTGAAGAACAATACGGTTTCAGCATGTTTCTGGGTTTGTTTCTTGCTGTTCTAAAATCCAATTACTTTGTCATCTTAAGTAATTTACCTGTATCTCTGCAGGAAAAATGTAGATAGTAGTAAGTGATACTGATGTAAAGGGCAGATGAGGGTCTCAGGAAAAATGTCAACATTTGGGATATTTTCTATAAAGACAAAAAGCCAAATTCTTTTAAAATAATTTACTGTAACCTTCAATTCAAAAGGCACTGTAGCACAGGCTAGTGACAGTATGTTGTGTTCCCCAAACATATATGAGTTTTGAGAAGTCTTTTGGATACATTTAGCTGAAATTTCCAAATGGAAGTTACTTGTTTTGAATATGTTAAAATGATTTTTTTTTTTTTTACAATTTGGAAATGTCTTTCCAAAATACCTTTGAACTGTTTAATAAATTAAAGCTGACCTTTTCCACCAACTTTTATGGTTTCAAGAAATTAGGATTTTCTGGGGAAAACATGTTTCGTTGAAAAGATCCCAGCTAAATCTATTGAAGATTTATTATTTATCATGGACCAAATCTTGCTTTCTGTACCTGCATAAATAGTTAATGAAAGTGCTTCCAAGCATAAAGCATGAACTATTTGGACCAATGTTATAAAGTGCTTTGAGCTGGGAGAAATAGAAGCTGGAACATGGAAGTTACATTATAAGCAGAGTTATTTTTGTTCTGTAGAAAAACTTTTAATTGTCAAAGACTTTAAAAAGAAAGTCCTTTTCTTCCCCTTCTGAATTGTACAAGCGTTAACTTCCACACACATTACTAATATTTTATTGCAGTTGTCAAAAACTCGATGCTGTTGTTTTGATTACTGAGATACAGGCGGAGATCAATTGAACAATTAAAGCCTCCAAATAAAATCTCATGAATTGTCAAACTGAGCGTGAGCTCCCAGTGGAAAGGACTTATTTTTGAAGTTAAAATTTTGATGCGTAATATGTTTACCAGTTTACAGCTTTGCTGACTGGAATATAAGAAAGTATCTCACAAAGCATGACATCTTGGTCTTTTATGAACGGTGGACTTACTACATTCATATATCAGATACCTGAACTCATGTATCATTATGAAACATCAATTAAAATAGGTTATTTTAGAAGAAAATAATGCTTCTAATTGCTGAAACTGGCACAAGCGTCTGGTGTGCTTTGAAATCTGAATAGAAAGAAAAGAACACTTTGAAGTAAGGTCTACATTAAAAAGCAATGGTAATCCAATATTTGGGGGAAAAAAATGTATAGTGTTAATCTTGCTGGCATATTAATGTAATTTCTCCAAAGATTTGCTGTTTACCTTTTGGGATAAATTAATTCTGAACATGCTTCCTACATAATACTGAACATCGTATCAAAGTGAACACAAGTCTTCTCTGAATAAGAACAGCAGAATAAAACTGTATACGTTAATATGAGGCACGGCGAACTGCGAGTATGTTTGGCAAAAGTAAATAAAGCCTCATGAAACTTTCTTGTTATTTATATACAAGACAGCTTTCTCAATGGGTGGGGACCACTGACTGTAAATGCAATTAAGCAAAATGTGTCTAAAAGCCTAAGTACTTGGGAAGTAGTCCTATGCTGGGCCCTTGGTTGCGGTCAGTATATTAGCAGCTTCCAGGTTAATTTTCACGTGGAATATTGCAGAACAGAACTATCCTAAAATAAAAACCTCATATCCACCCATTCCTTGACTTCCTCTAGAATCTGTATAGTTCAAATGCAAACTCAAACTGTCCTTGTATCTAGCATGTTAGCCAAAAAATGACATAGAAAACTTTTCTGCAAATGAGGTCATCAGAATTTTCACCGATGTGGGTAGTTTTTTGTTATTTGCTTCTGTTTCCTCATACTGTTGGTGAACTTGGTCTTCCAGCAGAGAGTTTGGTAGGTCATTCCACACCGATGAGGAAAAAAGTGCACAACAGCAAAATTTAAAAGTAAATAAACAAAAAACCTCTGTGGAATTTCTGCTCTGTAAAACATTGTCTTGTGAAGATTTCTTTTTACCTTCTGGTTTTTGCCCTCCGTCTGAGCCCAGGTGCGTGCCCATTAGGATTTCTTGGAGGCAGTAGCAGGCTAAAACAGTTCCTGCTGTGGTTGCTCGTGCTGACTTGTTGATTCTGTGCCTTTTTGTCCTACAGACAGCAGTGTAGATTTTTCTGTGTCTTTGGCCAGGGCTACCCCAGCAGCCTTCTGTAAATGGGAGATACTCTGGAACAAGGATCCAAAGGTGTGGAAATGCATGTTGGTGTTCACTCACCCCAAAGGCTGGGCTGTCTGTATTTTTCCCCTTGCAATTACTCCGTCTCTCTGTAGGTAGGCAGATCTCTTTTCACCTGGAAATGAAACAGTGAGCAAACTTGTATGAATTGCTTTTGTTTCCTGACCACTTACTGCTGAAGCACTGAAGTTTACTTTTAATCTTGTCTATACTTTTACAAAATCCCTAGGGAAAAGGAGCTGATTTATGTACAGCTTAGCCTGAAGCACTTGCGTCACTGTACAATTTTGTATTGCTTGCTTAATAGACCACAAAAGTCAACATCTCTTTGGAAGAACAATTTGTGCTTAAAGTAGTCACAAATTCCGAGAGATCCTGTTAAGGCAGGATGTTGTGAGAAACCCAGAGTTGGAACAAAACCTCTTGTTTCCTAATTATAATGTTAATACTTGGGAAAACTTAAGCCACACTGTCTTGGTTTATGTCAATAAAGGTTTGGGGTTTGTCTTTCTTGCCCATCCTGCTTTGGGAAGTTGGAAGTAAGTCAACATTTTTAGCTGCAACATAAGAAGGTTTCAGTTGTCTATTGTTATGGAAGCAGATACAAGATTACATCTCTGAAAAGAGACAGACAATCTGCATTTAAAATATCTTTAATGAAACAAGGTCAGAAGCTTTAGTTTGCAGTTTTGTAGAACAAGTGAGGTTGGAAGGAGGGACTTGAGGTGTTCTCTAGGCCAGCCTGCTCAAAGCATTATAGTCGGTGAGGTCAGATCAGATTGCTCAGGGCTTTAACCAGTTGGAGCTTGAAAACCATCAAGGATGGAGACTGCCCAACTTCTCTGGGCAACCTGTTCCACTACTTGGTTGTCCTCATGGAAGGAAAGTTTTTTTCTTATATCTGATGAGAATCTCTCTTGCTTCAGTTTATATCTGTTCCCTCTTGCCCTCCTTCTGTGCAGCACTCCGAAGAGCCTGGCTCCAGTGTTTTCTTGCTAACTTCCTCATAGATACTAGGAAGCTGCTGGCAGGTCCCCTTAAAGCTGCTGCTTCTCCGGGCTGAACAAGCCCCATGCCATCAGCTGCTTCTCACAGGGCAGGTGCCCCAGCCTCCAGCCATCTTAGCAGCCTTCTGCTGAACTTGCTTCAGTTGTTCAACATCTGTCCTGTGTTGGAAGATCCCAAACAGGACACAGTATCCAGATGTGTAAAACTGTTGAGTAGAGGGGGAAGATTACTTCCCTTGATCTGCTGGCCGTGCTTCCCTTAATACTGTAGGCTGTCCTTGCTGCCAAGAGGGATTACTGGCTCACATGCAACTTGCTGTCTACCAAGAGCTTCGGGTCTTTTTCAGTAGAGCTATCCTTCAGCTAGTCCTATATCATTATTCCTTCCCACGTAGAGGACTTCACATTTTTCTGTGTTAAATTTCATAAGGTTCCTGTTGACCCATTCCTCCAGTCTGTAGGTGTCCCATGCCCTTGAATATATTGACTAGTAGTCATGTCCCCTGACAGTTTGGTGTCTTCTACCAGCTTGATCAGCATGCAGTCCTTTACCTGGTCCAGACCATTGATGAAGCCATTAAACAAGAGGTCCTACTATAAACCTCTGTGGTACTTCACTTGTTTACTGACATCCAGGTGGAGTGCAAACTATTAACCACTATGCTCTCTCTCACACACACACACACACATCATCAAAGCAGGTTTTATTTTTTCTTACCTTTCTAGGTGTTGTCTGTTCGACCTGGGATGATCTTTTCCTGCAGTGGTTGTTTGTAGGTTCCTGTATAAGACAAATCCTGCATTTGGTAATGTGCACAAAGCATTTGGTTTTTCAGTGTCTTAATTAGGTTCTATGTAGGTGAAACGCAATTAAATCATTAGTCTTACAGGAGCATAAAAGTGATGTATAACCATATTCACGCCAAGTTATAACTAGCATTTTAAAGTTTTCATATTTGAAAAATTAAAATAAAATCAATTTTATGTTGCATCCGTGCAGTCTGCACCATGAGCTCATTTACAATAATCACTATTAAGAGCCTGCCAATACATATTTCACACGCATCTCAATTCAGCGTTCCACAGACCTGGAGTAGGAGTTCAGTTAGGTTCAGTTCTGAATGAATGTCTTTAATATGAGGGATAAAACTGCCCACACACACACACACACACACACCTTAAAATAGACATTAGTTAAACAAACAAGGTATGGTATAACATTGCCCATCTTGATCACTTTATTCATGTTAACTTCGCTAATTTTCATGCAACATGGCATGTAGTATATGCTCTTACAGAAGTGCACAGTTTACATTTGCACAGGAAACTGAGCACTGAAGCTAATATAAGATTGATGAGAAAAAGCTCATTGTCAGCATGTCATAGTATTACAAGCTGTATCAGATTCATGTGTCCGGCATTAGGTTTAGAGGAAGTACATGAAAACCGATGTATGGTTGCCTGGTTTCTTCTTGAACTATCAAATACAAAGCCACACATGAGCAATTTTGAGAGATGAATATAACCCCCCTGATAATATCAAACTCTTTACTTCTGACAGCCATTGATAAAGCCAGCTGATTTGTAGAATAACACATTTTCCGTTCCTTCAGACCACTGAAATTACTGTCTTCACCTGGTCATAGTGAAACGATTTCATTTTATTTCAGGAAAATCTATTTCTAATAACATACAAATTTATAGCAGTTTCTGTTGCAATGGGTAATTTTGCTGATTTCAGACGGCAACTGGAGCTTCTAACCTCCTCCTGTAGAAGTCATGAATTGCTCTATGGATACATTCATGTCAATATTGCATGTGTGCTTCATTCTGCAGATGGCTCAGCATTCCAGGCCTACTTATGCAGGCTATATGGATCTCTGGGTAAGAGAATCAGTAATTCTGTTGAGGCCCATGTCTGAAGATGAGTGCGTGCTGAGTGACTTCGTTGAGTCAGAACCAGAGTACACAAAATTTTGTGGGATTGAGTTAGGAATTTATTGAGATGCAGGGTCGATAAGATACTTAAGTGTGCCTGAGCAAAATGTCTTGATTTTATTTTAATCTCTAATGCTCCGTCAAAATGTTTTTCTGTAATCGTTCTTTCACTGTTTTTGAAGGGGAAAAGAAGTAGCAGCTTTTAAAAGACAGCATAAGCCAGTGTGTTAATGTTTAGGTCTAAATGGTCTAGGCAGCTCGTCTGCTCAGCTGTTTGTTGTGGAAAATCTACATGTTGCCATCTTCCTAGAAGACAGCAATCTGAACTCAGTTAATCTGCTAGATTTTTGCTGTAATCGATATTACTGTCGTGTCTTGAAACGAGAAGTGTATGGTTAATCTGATTGACATTAACCCCCTTCTGCACATACATCATACCTTTTGATTATTCTTAACATGAATAAATAAGATTCTTCACAGGCATACCGTATATTCAATGAAAATATTTTTTTCTTAAACTGGCTTGTTTCTGTCGGTGTTGCATTGTTTCTTCTCAGTTTTAGCATCACCGTCATACAGGTTGATTTGAACATCCTACTTTGGAAGACTATCATGTATCTATTGAACTTCTTCATCAAGTTTATACCGTACTCAAATTTGCTCATTCTTTGACAGAATGTGTATTTTGATGAATTCAGTGCTCTGTTGTTTTCCTTTGATTCCTAAATAGCAAATTTGTTTACTGATTACTAGATTACAAATCTAGTAATGGTTGAGTATATAGCGTTACTTACTCTTTCCTACCCTGTAGAAGAAAGTAGGTTTGCTAATACAGTGACCGGTTTCCCTGCCATTTTGTCTTTTGCAAGACAGTGACGTTTGCACGTAACCTGTCTCCCATCATTCCCTCAGTTTAGCAAGGATATCTGATCAGCGCAAGTTCAAAGTATGTACTGTTTCCAGTCCTCCTCTCCTGGTGACAGTAAAGTGCTGAATGAAACAGATCTAAACCGAAACTCTTTGATGGATATAAAGTAGAGGCAGGAACACTGGATAGCAATTAACATGTTTGAAAGTCTGAAAAATTACTGAGAGAATGTTAAGAAGAGTGAGTGGTAGATAATCAGAGATAAAAGCAGGTAAAAGATAAGAACTGGAACAACAAAGAACAAAACATGGCAGTGTTTGAATACCATACAAAAGGATGAAGGCAAGAACCTTAATTGTGGAAGTTGTAGCTAAAGTCTAGTTACAGAAAGCCAAAAATTGTGCTTTAATGAGCTGCCTGGTGCTGAGATTATTGCAGGTGACCAAACCCCCACCAGACATATAGACAACATGAACAAATCATGAAAAAATTGAAGGGGCAGTGAAAGTGTTCAGGTACAACAAAGCACCGGTGTTGAAAACATTCCCCCTGAATTATTAAGAGTAGCAAAGGGTAAGTTCTGTTTGAATATTTTAAGTGGCAGTATGAAGACTTTTAAAGATATAATTTGGAGATCTAAAATAAATTTAAGCAGATGAAGACTGGGTTGTAACTGAAAAAAGAAGGGCACATAAGAGTGCCACGGCATCTCCGTCCTTTACTACAGCCTGTAGGATTTTCCCTTGGTACCAGACTATAAGCTTGCTTATTCTTTGGCAGATATAGTAAGAAAATATCAGCAAGCCTATTAAAAAAACAAAACAAAACAAAAGAGGTCCACTATGAATAAAAAGTCTTTTTGTTATTTCATATCAGGGGCTTGGAAAAAGCATACACAAATGACCTCCACCAGCTTTTGGGCAGCTTATGATATTATTTGGAAGAAATGTAGGCAGGTGAAAATGGCAAGAAAAATGTCATCCAGATCGGTAAAAATGAAACTAGTTTTATCATTGAAATGAACATAAGCACCCAGGCAAGCTTACAAACCATTGGTGATGATAATCATGGTATAGAGTTTGTGTGCCTAGAAGCATTTCCTGCTAACAAATTAAGGAGAAGAAAATGAGGCACAATCCAAGCAACAATGTGTGTTTGCCTCTCACTTTTATTTTTTGAGAAGTTTTACTTTCAGTTACCAAGGTGAAACAAGCTGAAGATATGCAAAGCTAATTAAAACAAAACCAAAACCCCTGTCATTTTACATCTGCTTGAGGCCTCAGCACTTACGGTAAAGGAAATTGAACAATCCTGTGGAATAAAGTATTAAGGTGGATCATTTTTTTGGGTGGGCCAGAGAATGTACTAAAATGTAATAAGGGACTATGGGAGGTTGGTAAAGAAGCAACTGTATGAACATGAAACCAAGCATATTTGAGGCCAGAAGGGGTAGCAAAAAGGTCAAAGAGACCAACTAACTGTCTTTTGGAAGCTCATTCTTTTGAGGCCAACCAAAGTGAAGAGGGAGCAATAGTAATTGAGTGAGTCCTAAGGTACTTAATATGAATTACAGCAATAGACAAGAGATACTGCTGACATAAAATGGAGCAAATTTTGAGTACAGCTGAGGACCTTTAGGGTTCATAGGGCCTAGGAGATTTTTTTTATTTCTGGGAATTCCTATAAAAACAAGCAAAATTTTTATTATGGATCGTATATAGTAACGTTTTTCACCAAAAAGTAATTAAACCCATTATCTGCATTATTATAGGATGCACGGAAGGGGGAAATTTACAGAGGACTTTATAGCGGATGTGACTTATGTGGTGATTCCTAGAATCTAGGATCAAATTTGCAAGCGGTATCCTGCTCAAATTTCTCTTCTAGGCTGCCGCTCTCACGCCCCCTGAAAGCTACCTGTTATCTCTTACCCATATGTTATAGTATCCTGTTCTTGGCAATATGCCAGATATTTAAGGTTACTTTCATTAATCAGCCATAAGTTAATTTCTTTGCAGGCAGAATCTCTGATCTCATTATGTTGTCTTTAAAGCTGAAGGCCTCAGGTGTTGGTTTTGGTGGTGGTTTTTTTCACTTTGATATCACTGTAAAAAGATATTCTTAAGTTAAAGGACTGTCTCTGGGGACTCATCCAGCAGTCTTTGAAAAAGTGACAGTTTGGGCAATCATAAAGCAATATTCGCATTTTTATTTAAAAGTTACAAAATTTAGTGACTGATGCAGCATTGGAATTTAGATATTGTCCTTAAAATAACCTGCCCTCCATGGACTGCCTTGCAGTGGTACGTAGAAGAATTATTCTCACAGGCTGCCTGGGCTCAGGGCTAAACACACAGTCAAGTCAGTGATAACATGACAAAATCATTTTTCCTGCCCTGTGATGTGCAATTCTTTTTCTAGGAGTTATGTGCGTATTTTAGTTAATAGTTATTATCCCCCTGTTGTACTCCTTCCTGATTTTTTTTTGTAGCAGCCAACATGTTTATAAGTTTATATACTGATCCGTGACTCCTGTGTAGTACATTGGTGCTTCAAGATGTTCCTTTTCAGTACAGGCTGATCACTTTTTTCTTTTTCCTTTTTTTTTTTTCCCCTGGTTTTTTTTTCTCTTTTCTTTTTTTAAGAAAGGTGGCCATTACCATCCCAGTACATGGGAGCAACAGTCAAACTTGATATGTTGCACATACTATGAGTTTAATGTTTTTTCCATTGCACTTCATTTCCCTAACGCTGCCTGAGGTATTCCGAGACATATGCATCCCTGTCTTCTGTCTTTCAGAGTTAACTTCAACTTAAGCAATAAAATCTGGGTGCTTTTTAGAGCATTAAATCTGGCGAGTGGAAATTTGTCGTGATGTCTTTCAGGACCACCAGGTGTATGTCAGAGAGTGGGAAAGTTGCTCCACAGGTAACTTAAATCTCCGTGAGCAAGCCTGGTACATGAAGAAGCCATTTGTATCCCACTGAGTCCCATAAGATTGAGAACATCGCCGAGATTTACACAAGTCCAATCTATGCAAGTGATGAGACGGCTGCAGTGGGGTAGCAACCGCGTGACCTGAATCACTGCTTCTCGTGCCTCAGGAGCTGTGGCGCTCGTGGGGGTTTGGGGTTTTTTTTTATTTGTTTTGGTTTTAGCTGGGTCAAAGCTACCGCGAAGGGTTCATTTTATTAAACTAGGCAGCTGGAAAGCGGTTAGGTGGAAAAGCTGGGGAAAGGAAGCCACGTTGCCTCTGGGGTACGGCGTGGAAACACGGGGTCAAAGGTAATCTATTGGCAAAGGTCCTGAATGTCTCTTTCCATGTCTTACTTAGGGTTGCCCCAATGCTTTTAGACAGAATCATTGTCAATGGTATTGATTAGATGGTCTGATAATCTAGCAAGCTTCCTGATGTGTTAAATTCCCTTCTTTCACGTGGCGTTAAGTGTGGCAGAAGTATGTGTAGCTGCAGAAGTAACTCTCAGTGGACACCACCAAAGTATGACTGCTTGCCATCAACCGTGCTGCGCGTGCCAATTCCAATTAGTCATTTGCCAGTCACTTTTAATGCTTTCTCACAATTCTGTGTACTCCTGCTAATATACTATGTAACTTCCAGAGTTTTAATTCATGCTTTTATGAGATTACCCAAAAAGTTTTATTTTCATCAGACATAAACAAAGTCTGAATTAAATTTCTGATTCACTTACAACATGCGTTCTTAAAAGTCTATATTCGAACTCAAAAGTGGGCAAAGAAAACAGGGACTCCAGGATGGCATAATTTTGTATTTAAAGCAGTTTGTCAGAACAGGAGCCAATGTAGCATTGGAACTTGGAATTTAAAATTTGAAATGCATGCCTGAAGAAAACCTAACTTCACGTTAGCTTCTGATATCTGTTGCGTAGTTGTTTGATAGTTGTTCTATGAAAAAATTCTTACCATGGAAAACATTATCAAGTTCTCAATCAGCTTTAGCTTGTGCTGCAAAGCAGTTACAGTGTGAGAGGATGGGTGTGATGTTTCAAGACCTCTTCCTTTGGGCTGGTGTGCATGTGTATACGGTAGAACCTTCCAGATTCCCCCTTTCCCATTGCCACAAGCGCAGAGGGGCTGATACTGCAGGCAAAATCAGATGTGATCGCTAGTTTTGTCTGAAGGGTCTGGTGTGATGTCCCACCTAAGTAAGGGCTCCTCCCTTGCTGCCCGATGGAGCACTGTGGTGGGGCAGCATGGCTGCAGCCTGTGAGACAGTGCCCCAAGTGCCCATCAGGCAAAACAAGACCTACTACAGCAAGAAATGGGTTAATGAATGTTTCTCTACTCCAGCAAATGTGCAATAAAGAGGTAGATTAGTAGAGATGAAACATTTATTGCGAAACTGCCACAGTATTATGAAAAACAAAATTATTTCATTCAGCAGGAGTTCCGTTGCCATAATCCCAATGATAAACTCCGTTACAATAATAATAGGAGAAAAACTAATTGCAGCAAGGACAGGACAAATCTTTTTTAATCCTTGTTGTCATCTCAACTAAATCCAAACCTATTTGTATTAACCTTTGCTGACAGAGTCACATGATGGACATAATTTCTTGTAATTTACCAGCAGTAGATCTAACCTTTCTTCATCAAATATTCATAAAGGCATGATTCTCAATGATTTTCTGTCTCTTTTCATATTTACAGCTTGTTGTCTTCTTCCTTTTTACTATAATTTGAACACAATTGAAGTCAGATGGAATTAAAGTTAAATTGCTGTAGTGGCTACAGTACCTGAAAGCCAAGAATAACTAATTGAAATTTCTTACCAGTAGAGATCATGCTGTATGTATCCTGATATGACTGCATGAAATGGCCTGAATGTCCTTGCCTTTTGAGGGGGAAAAAAAACCGACTCAGGTTAAATGGCATCAGTCCTCATCACCTGCATAACTGTTCAAAGTCTGTCTGTGTGTGTGTCATGTGTCTGTAAAAACCCGCATGGAATTGAAAGCATGTAGTTTTACTGGATCCTTGGACAACGTGTTCGAGTCATGAAAAGAAATGCGGTGGCCTTGATCACTTATTTAGGTGTAAATAAGAATAACCATTGAGCTCAATTCAATGGTTATTAAATGGTATTAAAAATAATTTTAAAAGTAAGTGTAAAACTGATAGACAAGGTTGAAGATAAATCAGTTTGATTAAGGCAATGTAGAACTGGTGTGAGACTTGGACTATGCATCTTTTTCCATCTAAGAAGTTTAAATCTGAAATGTAGTTATATACTCGCTGTAGAATGACCACGTTTACTAGTGGATTTTTTTAAATGAGGAAGACTCTTTTAATGCAACTATAAGGTATAATGGCAAATATTAAACAGAAATTCATATATTTAAAATATTATAATATGATCAATTCTCAGAAATGCTCTACACTGGTATGTTCAAATTTAAGATGACTAGGTCATTGTTGCAAAGGTTCTTTGCATCGTGCTATGAACAGAAACTTTGCCTGTGAGTACCTCTGATAGAGAATTTTGTGTCACTGTGCTCATTCTCTCAGAATAGATTGTGGATAAGTGGAAACAATATAAATGCTTTAAAATAAGCATAGCTTTAAAATGTGATGCTTTTTAAGTAAGCATAAAATGCATAGGTGGTTCTTTTTTTTTTTTAGTGTAATGCTTTTTAAGTAAGCGTAACTTGTGATGCTTTCTTTTTCTTCGTCACTTTGTGGTCCAATTCTGGGTGCACGCCAGGCAGTAACTGAGCTGTTAGGACCTTGCTTAACATTTTTCAGGTATGGCTGTCATTCTTTTTGTGAGCAATCCCTCCTGTCTAATGCGATGAGCTGCTGAGAGCCGTCAGCTCCCATTTCCATCACTGAGAATGAATGTTCAGCACCTTCTAGCATTAAATCTCTAGAGAACAGAGAGTTCTAGCAGCTCCAAAGTAGTGAGAGATTGCTGCAAATTAATGAGGAAATGTTTTAAAGGTACGTTTGTCATAACTTTTTATTTTTGTAGAAAAGTAGGGAAGCTTTGTGCCAGGTTGCTGTACAGCAATGATCAGATGAGGATCGGTGATGAAAAATACTTGTTTCTTTTCTCAAACCGGTTGTCATCTATGAAGGAGTGGATGAAGAGGCATTAAGTGACAGAGCACTTTCTGAACTTTGAAGGAAGTGTTTTAAATACGTTTCATCACAGAATTAAATTTCTGGAACTTCTGCAAAGATGCTCAGCACACCCATAATCTATCTTTTCTTTTGCTTTTCAGCGGGCTTTTTTCTTTCCCTATCACACTGTAAGTTTGGATGCTGATTTGAAAGCACGTGGCACGTTGGCCAAATGGAGAGAGAACTGAACGGGGAGGAGGAGGAGGCAGCAGCATGCTGATGGGAAGGCAGCCTGTCCAGTGGGTTAGGCACCATACCAAGATTAGTGAAGTTAATTCAGTTCTTGACTCGTTCAAGTGCTGATTTCCCATGCATTGATGCATAGATGCGTAGAAAGTAATTAAATATGCACTAAAAGCAGATGAGCTTACAGGTAAATACAATATACTGAAGCGGTATATAGTACTGAATGCATTTATTAAAACATGAAGTCTTCATTTTAAATTTGGTATATTTAAAGTTAGGTGTGGAGGTTTCAAAGAATTACTTAACTGAAACCAAATGAAATGCTTTGGAGAAAAATGCAAGAAAGCTGTCTTGGAAATGGAACAAGTTATTAAAAAGACGTAGAGAATTAAAACAAGCTGTTACTTCTTTTCAAATTTACAGAGAATTAGAGCAAATAGGATGTATGACTTCTGTTATTCTAGCCTTAGTCAAAGAAAGCACTTTCTATATCCATAGTAATAATGAAATTAAGGGGAATTATTCCTAATAAATTAAATATACACATATTTGAAGATTCATATTATGATGACTAATTCGCAGAAATAAAATTTTTAAATTACCAAAATGAAAAGCTGTCCAAAATTCTCCACTGTTTTAGGATAATGCTGAATTAATTGCACTTACTTGTACATAATTAAAACTTTAATTTAATTGTATAGGGCTTTAAATAAAACAAATTTATAGCTATTTGTAAAACTGCATTTCCTTTCAGGTGGCAGATTTAAGCATTACAGGAAAAATGTTTATATATTCTTTAAGCAGCATAAATGTCATGTTCAGGTCTCTCCTAATATTGGTTCTCGTTGTCTGAACTCACAGCTTGGTTACCCTTAGAGGTGCATCCAGCTGAACATTTTGAAGTGGAGACAGCTGTAAAAAAGAGAAAGCCAAACAATTAAACATAATGGACACCCTCTCATCAGTGTTTTGGTATGAAACTATGATTGATTCTTTGCAGCTCAGAAGACTGCAGCAACATAAAGTTAGATGAGATGCCCCAGGCCAGGCTCAGATCTGGGGTCAAATTCAGGAGTTACACAGAAAGTCAGTGAAGGTGGGGGTGCTCTCACCATTATTCAGAAATTGCTTTTTGCTAGCAAATAAAAAAAAATCTGTAAAATAAAACACACCAATTTGTTTGCTGAGTGGGCCCATATTTGTGTAATTCTACTGAGAAAATGATGGTAAAGATACCGCATTTTTTACTATGACCATCCTAGGAGGAAAATCACAGGACTTTTCTTAGATTCATGACAAAAAACCATAATATCTTCAAAGGGCTTATGGCAGATACATAAAGAACTTAGTCCTGTTCATTTACCAGTACACAGGATGTAATAAAGAGAATCTGAAACCAAATATTTATGTGTGGAAGAAATGGTTACAACCTAGAGGGGGTTTTTTTCCCCCTTTTCCATATCACCTTATTTTATGAGGTTCCCCCAGTCTACAGTTTTAATATAACCTGTCACTGATGCAGTGAAACATTCTCCAGTGTTCTAATGTAGCTGGTTACTAAAACATAATAAAGATATAGAAGGAAAGTGCACTGGGTTCTCACACATTTCATATAATCTATGTAACTTGTTTATTGGAGTGAGCTGGTTATGTTTTAATAGGTCAAACTGCTTGCTGTTATGGGAATGTGATGGAGGATTCTGTACATGGAAAACACAGAGTGCATAATTTTTGCAGGTATTGAAATTGGAAGCGTGGTTTTAGCCTATCTGTATTCTGAAGATAGCACTTAAAAAGTGTCTAGCATGTGGCTACAGGTTATTTTCAAGACAACATATTTCCTGGTGATGCGTTCCTATTGCCTGATTTATGGCAGTCAAAAGGAACAAGTTACTATGCCAGAGTTACACTCTAGCAGACATGAGTTCTGACATAAACCCTGAGTTTAGACTGTCTTTGTACTTGGAGAATTTGCGACTATCAACATAATTACAATGCTCATGGTAGTTCCGATAGACAGTAGCGAACACTGTGCAGTACTGCAGGTGCCTCAGATGAATCTCAGACACTTTAGTCTGTATAACTGTGCATCTAAAAAGCTTGAACACCAAGATAGCAGTCTGCTGAAGAACTGAACTTTCCATCAGTCCCTTGGCAAGGGCAGGAGGTCACTGGGACTATTCAGGTTGGTCTTGTGGCTAGCCAGTGGGGCCTTATGGTTTCCCAGGTGATCTTGGTCTTGTAATGCGCTGTAAAGGACTGGCTTTCTCCATTAATAGCTTGGTTTTGAGAGCTGGAAAGGCGACTTGTGATACAGCTGCTTTTTCCTGATTCTTCCATAATGATGTTTTGAACAAGCAGATGATGTCCTTTGATTCAGTGTGACCTGGTGATTCCAGGGTGCTTTAAGAGAAATTAAGTAAAAGAAACTATAAACATGCTGTTTACTTACATTTTCGTATCTTGAATGTTTTTCATAAATTACATGGCAAACTGTAATATTAATTAAGTGTGTGTGTGAGTGTGTACCTTTTGGCTAATTCTCTTCTCAGTTAAACCTATGTATATTTAAAAGTTAGGCTTGTACCTGTCTATACCAAGTGCAAGAGAATGGAAAATACAGATGCTTCTGAAGTTGCTTATTCCCTGCATCAGGGTTTTGCTCTCCATAGTGGTATTGGGTTCAAAGGCTAAGCTGATACTTTGGGGGCTTTGACAACAGAAGTCTTCTGTCTTCTTTCATTCTCCTGGAATATCCATTCCAATCAGAATGTATAATTTTACAGCAAGGTGTATTACAAGAAATTTTTAAAGTCTTACTCAAAGTAAACTTGTTAAAGAATGGTTGAGTAAAAGTTGGAGCATCATTTTACTTAGGATTTTTTATGTCAGTTGTTTTGACTTCTATCACAAGTTACTAAATTCTATCCTTTCATCCCTGTGCTAGCTGTGTGACTGCATGGGTTCCAGGCAGGAATCTTTTCTTGATTCAAAGATGTCAGAAATGAAGAATATTCTGTTCTTTTAATAGTTTGTCCCAGTGTGTGATTGACTTCACTGTAAAAAGCAGGCATATTTGAATTTCTCTGGGTTCTTTTTCAAATTCCAGCTTCCTCTGCTAGACAAGAGAGCTCTTTCATACAAGATATTTTCCTTCAATCTATCAGTTTTAAATCTGGTAAGTGAAGCAAATTGAGTTAATTATTATTGCCTGTTTTCCACCTGTCTCCGCAGTCTCTTTGCTGTCTTCAATATACTTCTAGAAAGCTGGAAACAAGGTTATTCCACGTTACTCTCATATTTGTCTACCTAGTGAAATACAGCAGGATTAGGTACTGTGCTGGGAATTAATTTTGAGTTGTCTAGGATAATATCTACATTGTTTTCCAATGCAGTGGTTGTGAGCATAAACTCATCAATTGCCCAGTCATCCTTCTCCCTGTCATTGCAGATAGTTCTAGAACACATTTGCTCCTGATCATTAAGTGATCTGGCATGGCTGAGTCCTGTCCACAGGCTTTTTAACCATATCAGTCTCTGTGTTACCTGCAATTTTGTCCAGTAGCTTGCCAGCATCACCATTTACCTTCAGAATACTGAAGAAATGTGACCAGTACTAGCCACCGTATTGGTCCCTGGAGGAATCCCTTCTGAGGGTCACCATTCAGTGGTGATTCCCCATTGATGATTGTCCTTACGCTACTTGATTGCCATTACTTACTTGTGGTGTGTTCTGCTGACATTCAGTGCTACTTGGGGGGGAAAAAAAGTCATTCACCAGCTAGCTTAAATCAATTCATCCTATTCCTCCATAATTTCTTCTAGTAACTGAACTTTTCATCTTGAAGGGTTTGTCCAATAATATTTGTTTTCCAGAAAAAAAACATAATGATTGGCATGTTTTATATATTCACATTACCTGTGAGGTGAATCCAGTACCAGCTTCTCTGTTTCCGAATGATGTGCTACAGGGCCTGTAGATACATGGATCACTCCGTGTCCTTTGTCGTGATAGTAGCACTGTAATGGTCTCTATAATTTCCAGAATTCAAATCAATGTTATTGGGCCACAGAGTTCTTCAGTCTGTTCTAATACCACAGCATAGTGGCAGACATTAACATCCCGAAGAGGGCTGGCAGTGTGCAGATATGGATACTGCTCTTTTGTGTGTGTGTGTGTGTGTATGTGTATTCCGGAGCAAATGGAGAAAAAAATGGGTCTCAACACTGCTAAAAGCTTCCTGGCACAGCCCTAGCCGACCTCTGCAGAGAGGGCTTTTTACATTGGTAGAAGACGATTTGATTCCTAAAATCCAGAGTTGCAGAGAATAACACCTTTCGTTGTTTCTGAGTAAAAAAATACAAAAGGCAGACTGGCAAACAAAAGTTTTTAAGCACCAAAGTTTTCATAATGCAGAGATGTTCTCTTGAAGGTATTCTAAGCCTTCCAACTAGAAAGGTCACAGATATCTCTACAAGATTGGTACCTGGTTTAAATTAGGAGAAAAATGTAAATTTACAGTATTTTTCTAATATCTTGTCAGAAGGGGGGGGGGGAAGAGGGGGAAGAGGTGCATGGAGCAGCCCTCAAGGGCTTGAAAAGAACCTGCGGTTACAGTGTGATTTCACCAGCGTTTCGCTCTGGCTAGGCAGACAAGCCAACACGAAGGAAACTGAGCCTGGTAAAGTCATTAAGGCTTGGAAAAGGGAGATCAGATTCACATCTGCTAACAGCAAGTAGCTAACCCAGGCCTGGCACTGTCTGGGCAGGCAGCGTTCTACATGCTCAGTGGTGGTGAAATGCTGGAAAAGCTGAAGTGCAAGTGGAAAGGACAAACGCTGTGGGAGAGGATCTAAGAAAATGGGCTTTTCGTCTTGCTGAGGAATGTCATTAGCTTCCCTAGATGCTCTCATTGGCACTTCAATAAACAGGAGAGTGTGTGAAATGTCCCTGTAGAACTGCACGTACCCAAGAAATACAGCTACAAATTAATAACTCCTCAGGAGTGCTCAAGAAAGGAAAAAAGAAGAAAAGACACCTCCTGTTTGCACCAAAAAAAGGGAGGATTATGTAGCTATTGCCAAGCCCTTAAAGTTTACATTAATTCTGTGGTATTAAGACACGTTAGGGTAACAGCATTTCAGCAAAGAAAAAGGTGAACGCATACTTTGCATTTTAGATTCATATCATCACAATATCATTTGAAAAAGCAAACTAAGTAGGAGGGATATTAGGTCTGTTGCACGCTCAGGGAAGTAGTGTTTCTTGTAACACCGGGAGAGAAGAAATTTCATCAGCAGTTCACTGAAAGGAGTGACTAATGTAGCTCAGCTGGCAAGCAATAAACTGGGGGAAATGGAGTCTGAAATGCAACATTCATAGACAAGATAAAACATGTGGAAGGCCAAGACCAGCCACTTCTCTTGAAGTTTAAATAACTGTTCTCTAGCAGACATGGAACAAAGCAGTAGGACTCTTGTGAGAGTAAGGAAACGGGTACTTTTCATTAGGTATATCTTGATTTAGCGTGAATCTGCACAAAATACAGAGTGGTGGGCGGCTTCTGGATGGACCCAACAAGAGCTTTCTGTTTCCTCAGGGTCAAAAATTTACACCGTTATTCACAGAATTTGAACCAGACCGTGTAGGTTACTTGACAGAAACCCTGGAAAGGTGCTGCTACTACACGATTGTAGTCCTGCGTTACTTCAGATAATGCATGGGAGATTCGTGCCCGTTGTGTGATGAATTAGAGAGAAGGGGTCAGTGCAGTGCAGGGGCTGGAGACTAAACGTGAGGACAGAGAGGGACTGGGGTAGGGGTGGGATGGCTACCTCAGGTCCTTGAGAAAACTTGTAGTTAACCATGTGTACATATACGGCTGTGCATCCAGCAGGGCTGTAGAGCTGGTCTCTGCGGACCCTGCACAGTGAGCTTTTAAGCCTGTGCAGAACTTGAAATATATTTGAAAGTTCCACTGAACTAAGTGAGATTTCAATATGTGACTATGCATTTTGCTCAAAACTGATAGAGGATTGAATCAGGTCCTTAATTAACTAACAGAAGAGGTCTTTTGAATTCTGATGCGATGTTTAAGAGGAATTTTATTGCAGAATAATGTGAGAGTAGCATTGCAGGTCAATCAGCACAGCAGAGGACAGCTTCTCTCATTAACAAACTTCAGGTTTTGTAGCCATTTGGTATTAAAGAGTTAGTCAAGAGAAAGCATGTAAGTGTTTGAGAATGAGTTTGAATTGTGCCTTGCAAATACTAACAAAATAATCCACCTGAACTGCTCTTAAGGCGTTGGCACCATATACTTTATTAACATTAGAGTGTTCCCTATGGCAATAACTTCATCCAAGAAGAATTTCAAGAGTAGTTGCATTATCTGTCGAAAAGCAATTTTTTACTTTCTATTGAGGCAAGATAGTTTTACAAGTAACTCTGAAGTTTACTCTGAAGGCCATTTCAGTCGTCCGTAGATCTTATGATATTATGTTACCTTCTTTCGTTTCAAATTCACAGCATAAGAAAGAAAAAGAATGACATAAATTGGATGTTAGAAGAGTTCTGAAGATAGACATCAGAAGAATTCAAGAGTAAGAAGGGAACTCAGCATTATTTGTTATTTTCCATCCTAAAGTAAAAAGAGAACAAAGCATCAAAAGCATCAGTAGTGAGAGAGAGCTGAAAGCCAGGACTATGTATCATAGCATATAAAACAAGTGAGTTGGCACAACCGAAAGGTCTGAAGTCTTAGTCTGTGGTTTAAAGTCATTGATACTGCAGTCAGAATGATTCTTTACACCACAGAAAATAATATGAAGAGCTATATGCATTTGTTGCAATAGATATTTTCAGGTTCGCCTGCTGGTAGTGTTTTGGCACTCACTTGGGAGGATAAGTCTTCATGGTGCTGAGAGAATTCAAGTCCACTGACAGAACGTTGTACATCAGGATATTCCACTTTTTTTAGGCATTCATGGAAATAATGTCTGTGAAAGTAGGGCAGGATCCGATGCATGTAGTTTATCGTGCGTTTAAATTGTTGGAATGCAATCGTATTCCATAAGGGAAAGTGTGTTCCTGTCTAGTAACTTTAAATCATCATTCAGTCTGTACAGGAATTTTAGTTGGTATTAAGAGTATTGCAGAATTACATTAATTGCATAATTTTGAAGGATAGTGATGCTGAATTTTTACACATAATTTCTTCCCTTAATGCAGTTGAAAATAAGTAAAAAAAAAAAAAAAAAAAAAAAAAAAAGCATTTATTTGCATTGTACATGGATGGTGGTGGTAGTTATTCACAAATTGAAGTAGAAAAGGATATTTAACATCTCTGTATAATGTCTCCAGTTATTTGAAATGCAAATGGTAAATAGAAGAAATCCTGAGGTCTTGTTTGGTAATCGGAGAGATTTACTCCACTTACAGAAGCAGAGGAAAAACATACAGAGCATATTGTTGCCATACGATTTGTATTTGTGCCTGGATGTACTGTACTGTTTCCTGGGACATCAAGTCTTGTTTCTCTGCCAGCACTGGAATTTTTTTGGTGGTATATTTTTATACTGATTTATCCATAAAATATCACTGAGTAAAGCAGCAGCCATGGAGAAATTCTGCAGCGATTGAAATGTGATTAGCTCCATGAGGCTTTCTTGGTTTATTCCTAAACTTCTTTTTCCTCTTTTTGAGAGTCTCTGCCTTTCTTGTATCTGTTTTCTCGTTTCCCTATTATTTGTTCCCTTCTGCTTCTGTTTGACCTCATGTTGACCTAAAGGAAACTGTGTTTTGGTCCATAGGATTGCATTGCTTTTATAGTATTAGTTCCAATGTATGTTATAAACATTCTGGTTGCAGGCTACAGCCGAGTTGCACAACACAGGGAAGACAATGTAGTTCTGCAGCACTGTAAACCCTTTTTTTTTTTTTTTTTCTTTCCCCCCTGTTTGTTCCCTAAGCCACGTAGGAGTTCAAGGCCCTATCTCTTCGAAGAAAATATGGTATAAGCCCCACATATATGTATGTGACTATGTATGTATCTATATATACAGAGAAAGATGTATGTATGTACACATACGTATTTATATCGCAAGTTATGGTGAGAAGCAAGATCTTAATTTCAGTCTGCAGATACAGTTAGTCTTGTGGTGGTTTGGCTTTCCCATACGGTGCTCGCTGGTGCTCTGTCGCCGTTTCCTTTTGGCTGATGGAACATGCAAATGCGCTGAAATGGACCGAGGGTAGTGAGAGCTGTAGGTGTTTCAGTAAGAGCCCGCGGGCAGCCAGGCGGCACGGTTCTCCCCTTGTGACCGCTCTCCCTAAGAACCTCGCATCCACAAAGGACCGTTCCATGTCAAACCATACGCGGTGTCCTTCTTGCACAGTAGTTACTACAGATACCTGGGCTCTGCGGTTCCATTCTGCTCCCTTCTGTGTCACCTTTCTTCGGCCCCATGGCAGCTGTGGGGTTCTGAGGGGGGACTGTAGTGGCAGCTGGCATGACTGGTGCCGGAAGCATTTCAGGCTGAGAGGATTACACAGCTTTGATGAGGAGAAGATATAGCCCATTTCTGTCCAGTCTGATTTAAGGATCAAGTAATGTGGTTGCTGTTATTTGCATTCAGTCATGCTTCTTTTGATTTTACTTTCCGCATATGGCAAAATAGGGGTTTGGCATACAGCACTTGATTTTTATTAAGGTGAAAAGTTGCCTTATGGAAAAATGCACAATCAACAAGGAGGACATTTCAGGGCAGAATTCAGAAGGGCAGAGCCTGCAGACCCTGAAGTTCTTTGGGAAATGGGATTTGTTTACATGGAAGAGCCATCATCCTGCAGGATGTCATCTAAAACCACCTTGTGTTTACGTTTTTCCTTGGGCTGTATGACATCCACATAAAAGGAGTGCAAAAGATAAAGTGGAACAGTGAGTGATGGTGGAAGCATCATTAACTTTTCGGGTGGCATTCTTTCAGAAAATACCATGTCTTTTGGAAAACGTGCCATAAGCATGGCTCAGCCCCAAATCTCCCAGCAGACTAATGCTGGCAAGGGAGGGCATCTGTAGCCCCCTGGGAAGCAGGCTGCGGAGACTTCCTTTTCTCCTCTTTATTGGTTTTTATTTCCATTTCCTTTTCCTCTCTTTTTCTCAGTCATTTAACACCGTTCTGCGCAACAGAGGGGAGCATCTGGCCCCACGTAAACACCCAATAAAATAAGTGGGGGAAGTTGACGGCTCCCTTGGTGCTATTGCGTCTGTCTGTCTGGCGGTGGACTCAACAAGATAACCATGCATCAATTTACATTGTCCAGGCTATCTTCACAACCAGAAGTGCTTGAAACCTTATTTTAATAGAAGCTTAGATTCTGGAGAATACTGTAAAATCTCTCCAAAGGCTCCAAATCAGCAATTCCATCTGTGTTTCTGCAAATGTAGAGGAACAATGCCCCAGCTGATTATGCAAACAGAATGAAAATAGTTATTTTAAAAGTGCATAAAATCAATACTTTGGGGAAAACGAGTCAGCTGTGCTTATACTCAGCATATAGCAGACATCTTGTTTCTTTGTCTGAAAAAATCATAGGAAAGCAAGGATTGCAAGTGAAATAAAAGCTGA
Organism: Falco rusticolus; assembly: GCF_015220075.1. Lineage (NCBI taxonomy): Eukaryota > Metazoa > Chordata > Aves > Falconiformes > Falconidae > Falco > Falco rusticolus. Next base: position 18,234,391 of record NC_051201.1, read on the forward strand.
TCATACAGTGCAAAAGAGGGGACTGGAACATCAGTTGCTTCGGCAAAGGCTTAGAGCATTTTAGGTTCCTTTGGAGAGAATATAAATTATATTGAGGTTGATATATTTCTACGTTGTTTGAAGTCAAAGCCAAATATTCTCAGCACAGAGGAAATAACTCTCATCCCATTGCTGATCATGAAAAGTATGTAACTAAATCCATGTCTGTGGTGCTGAAAATTTCCTCTTAAATGCTGTCTCTTTTGGACTGGTGGGATTTTTTGCAAGTATGGGTATAAAGGGCTGTGTATATAAATATGCATAAACGTGCTTCTCATACAGTCAGGACACACTACTTGTACACATATTATTCTAAAAAAAGGAAGCAAAAGCAGCTGAGAAGCAGGGCTGAAAGGGAAAAATTTGTAGACCTATAGGTTAAATTGGATTAAACTTCATCTTTCAGCAAATGCCATGTTATTTATTCAGTGTTTCTCTGGGGGATTTCCCTACCCCCTACACTTTCTAGAGAGTAGTGATGTTTCTTAATTAAAAAATCGAACAAACATGGAATGGAGGCTGCCCCACACTACTGGTCTCTTGTGGGAATAGGAGGCATGCTGATTTTCTCATGGACAGTTTCTAGGCTTGTTGGACAGAGGCCACAAAGCAGAGGAAAAGCTCTGTCTGAAGAAGTCAAGTTTACATCATGCATCCGATGCCTGCACTCTTCTCAGTGGCATTACGGTTGCTGCACTGCTGTCTACTACTACCAGCACTATTACTACTATTACTACTACTACTACCCCTTTGGTAGGGTGGAATCAGTGGACACGGTGAGGAAGGTCATTGGTAATCTCATCAGAGGTGTCTTTTGGGTAGATTTCTGTTTATTTATTCACCCACAGTAGAGATTTATATAGCAGAGAAAGGAGCTTCTGGTGTCCTCTTTCCTTCCATTCTTTCTGCCCAGAGCTGGAAGGTTGCTGAGGTTTTGGGGCTTTGTTTTACAATCCCCACTCTGCAGCTGAAGATACTGTGCAGCAAATCTTTATCCTTTCCCATGGTTTGTCAGCTAAATAGTTTTGAAAGACTAAAGTATATTTTTACAGATTTTAATTAATATTGTAGCCAAAAAAAAGATGAAAATTTATTTTAATTTCTCTGGAGTTAAGGCAAAGCAAAACATTCTTTAAATATAGTTTTGTGAGTTTTTCATGTATTTCTACAAATATGTGTGAAACATGTTGGTGCACCACTTGAAAACCCTTTGCAGTTGGACTCCACCAATGCTTTGGTTGCTGCTATTTCAACATTTGGAGGGTATTAACAATTTGAGTTTTTCTCATGTTTGCCTGATTTACAATTTGACTAATAATAGAAACTGGCATTTTCAAGTTCACGGAACTGTCACTTAAACCTCTTTAGTGTCAGGTTCATTGATCTCTCTCCTGCCTCCCTGTGGAACAGCAAAATGCACTCTGCAGGCCAGGGAAGAAAGATGGATTCTGTTATAGATTCACTGGGTAGAAGTACACACAAGGATGACACCGGCTGTTTTCAGGCTATCCTACTGTGTCTCCAGTGATGCCTCAGGATATTTTAGCAGAATCCTCATTTCCAATGGAAGAGCTGACTTTGGAGGCATAAAGCTCTTGGGTCGGTGACTGTTAACTTTGGTTCTGTAGTGAGGGCCAAATGCATCAGTAGTACAACTCATCACCAACTTTTGAAAAAGGCAGACAGGAAAGATCTTCCAACATGCCATCATGTGTAATGTACTTGCATATTTGTACAGCTGATACATGTGTTTTTCATGGATTAAAATTTAACTGGTATTGTTGCCTCCATCCCTTTTCTAAATCTGGCATTGTCTTTTCAAATATCTTACCTGGAAACAAACTCATTTTGTCCCTCCTATAAATACAGCCCTGGTCTCAGCTATTACTTGCGGCTGGGCACACTCCACTTACAGCACATGAAAGAACATCAGCAGTGACAATGTCAATGGGACAGACTCCTTGGGAACACTCTGGGGATTAGATGTTCAAAAGAACTGCTGTCTTTATATCTGGCCACTTCATTTCACTGCCTGTTTGGGACCAGTACTTCTGAAATCTGGTTTGCAAAGTCAAATATTGATGTAATTTGTTTTGCTCTTAAAAGGCTGAGTAAACCTGGGAAGGTTTTAGTTCTGCAGAGTCACAGTAGGGACAAGCATGGAACAACTGAAAGAAGTACTCTGTGCCAAGGCTGACAACTTTCTGATCAGATAATCAAAAAAGCTAAGAAAATCTGTGGTTTAAGGTTTAGACTGAACTCACTAGCTTTCAAAATTCCAAAAGTTTTAGCATGAAAAAATAGATTTTTGTTGGTGATAGAGGCAAAGCATTTATAGCCATATAAAGAAAATATCTTTTGTATTGTTATTTTTTAGTGTGTTTCTATTTTCTCCATCCTGTGTTTTTCTGGTAAACAGTTTTTAGGTTATAAATTATGAAAGTTCATCATAATACCAAGTGAGGGATTTTTAAATTATTGGTTTGATTATGTTTAAAAGTTGAAGCAGAGATCAGAAGACATTCCCCCCTAACCCTGTGTCATAATGGGGCATATGAGCTGGCCGTGTGCCCGGGTGGCCAAGGAGGCCAGCAGCACCCTGGCCTGTATCCCAAACGGTGTGGCCAGCAGGGCCGGGGCAGTGACCGTCCCCCTGCACTCGGTGCTGGTGCGGCCGCCCCTGGAGCCCTGGGCTCAGCTCTGGGCCCCTCAGGGCAGGGGGGACGCAGAGGGGCTGGGGGTGCCCAGGGACGGGCAGCGGGGGTGGGGAAGGGGCCGGAGCACCAGGCTTCTGAGGGGTGGCCGGGGGCACTGGGGGGGCTCAGCCTGCAGAGGAGGGGGCTCAGGGGGGCCCTGGTCGCTCCCTACAAGTACCTGACAGGAGGGGGTGGGCAGGGGTCGGTCTCTGCTCCCAGGGAACAAGCGACGGGACAAGAGGGAACAGCCTCGAGCTGTGCCAGGGGAGGGGTCGGTTGGGTGTGGGGGGAAATTTCTTCACCGAAAGGGTGGTCAGGCATCGGCACAGGCTGCCGGGGAGGCGGTGGAGTCACCATCCCTGGGGTGTTTAAAAAAACGTGTAAACGTGGTGCTCAGGGACACGGTGTGGTGGTGTGGGCTTGGCAGTGCTGGGTTAATGGTTGGACTCAATAATCTTAAAGGTCTTTTCCAAGCTAAATGATTCTACGTTTAACTAATGCCCATTTTCCGAACACCCTTAAATTTTGGTGAAGTTCCAGCTGAAATACTCATTATTTTTTTACGTTTTATCTCCTCTAAAACAAGCCAAACCAGAAGTCAAGATTTCAACATTTTTGAACTATAAAAGAGTTTAGCTCCAGCTCCCTGTGTACATCTCATGTCTTGGATTAGTTCTCCAGAAAAAGTGCTCCTGGGAGAGCGTAGGAATGGTTTCCCCTGATATAGCTGATCCAAGCTGGAGTTGTGTCCGTGCAGGATGAGGGCACCAGTGACACGAGGGCTATTTCACTTTCTGCTCCCAATGAGAGAGTTGCCATTTTTTTCATCCGTGTTTGTTTTCTTCGTTGTCTGAGAACAATGTCCCCGCTCTCCCAAGTGGTGAGGGAGCCACCTTATACCTCTGAAACCCAGCACCTTTTGTTTCGTCCGTTCCTACAGCTGTCTCGGGTTTGTGCTGAGCTCTGGAATTCGACTCTGGGTACGCTACCGCCCGAGCAGCGTTGCCTGAGGTAGGACATGTGTAGTCACCCTCGCCACTTTACCCCTGTGTTGTTCCATGTGGCCAGGGAGCAGCAAGGCAGGCTTCAGGTGCCCCACGCCTGATGGCAGAGGCCAGAAGCTCTGAACTGGTCAGTGGCGACCACCACTGGGATGTAATGGGCATGCTGACAAATGGATCTAGGTCAAAGGTTGTTCTCAACACTCTATGCGATGGCCTCAAACCTTCATCAGTGGTTGGAAATTTTCGCTTCTTAGCTGGTACTGTGACCAAACAGGTGCCTGGACTAGAAGAAAACTTAAAATTAGGCACCTTGTAATTTCTGATATTGCTGACGCTGCAAAGGGCACTCGACTGGAAAGCAGCTGCATTTCAGATTACTCACCGCCACTCCATTTTATCGTGAGTGACGGTTATCCCCTCCACCTTTTAATTTTTCATGAAGATAAATGAAAGTTCAGTTCTTCTTTTAATGGGGTGACTTTTTCAATCCTTTTTAGGGACTTTATCCCAATAGCCTATCCATGTCCAGAGGTAAAGGAGAATGTCTGTTCACAGCACCAATTTGAGTAGAATTTTTTGTGCTTTACTGAGCAATTCAGATTGATAAAATAAATATTTTTTTTTTCTTTCTGTGGCAACTCTGAAGTTACAGAACGTCACATCTTGTTACTCCGCATTGTATTAGCTGACCTACAGTGCCAGTAATTTAACCACCATTTTAAATGGATAAAAAATCTAAGTGGAGTATCCCTTGCTAAATTTCACTTTGAGATACTATATTCAGCGTATTTCATTCCTTCCATAGTTTCTTTTGGATCCTTTTTATTATTATGCTTACTAGCTCATGTCTATTCTGAGTGGTTTCTGGAAAAGCATTTGCATTGAAATCTTTGCCTTCTTGAAATCACTGGAAGTTTCAACTTTGACTTAAGTGGTATTGGGTCTTAATTGTGACGCATTCAGCAGCAGAAGTAGGTTTGTCATCATACCTGTCGATGAAACACTATTCAGAAAAAAGAAAAATCAAGGCTGATTTGAGTAATTGTTCTCATATATGTAATCTCATATTTTCTCTGCGCTTTGCATAACAATTCAGATTGCTGGGAATGCACTGTACTCTCTTGTACATGCTCTGGCAACTAAGAATGTCAGCTTGAAATGACATGGGATAATCCTAACGCTGAGATTAGAGTAACTACACATAGTTTGCATAATAATTTCCAGGCAGAGGAAAGGTTTGAAGGACAAGGATGAACAAATCCAAACCTGCAAGCAAACCTTGGTGTACCAGGTACCTGCACTGTCAGGATTTGTGTTCCCACAGCAGAGCGCTGTGTTGGAGCAATAGTAACCCATTTTTTATTAGAGCTAAATTTGCAAAGTCATTGTGAAACTTAAGAATGGAAGATGCTGTCTAAAGAAGCTGCTGCTGTTACTCTTACTCAGAACAGCATCCCTGTTACCAGTGTTGTGTCATTTTAACCAACATCAGCATGGGTTTAATGAATGGATTTGGCTTAGTAGGGTGGTCCAAATGCTGGTTTGACCTGGGCCGTTGTTAGAAATGATGCTCTGAAGTTCTGAATAGCAGCTCAATAACACTTTTATTCTAGCATGAATGGAGGGAGGAAATAACTCTCATATAAAATGCAATAATCTCAGGACTGCTGGAGTAAACATGTATGCGTGAGTGTGTACTTCTGTACATGTAGAGCAAATATTCCGTCCTCCCTTTCTGACCATATCAGTCCATGGGGAAAATGGCCAGACCCCTGCTCTTTGACTTACCTTATGAACTTCCACGTGATCTCCGTTGGTCCTTGGGCTGCCGGGTGTAGGCAGCTAAATTAGTACCATCTAGGAAACAGGACTGTTCATGTCACCTCCTCACTCTTAACACGCCTGTGCAGTCTGAGCCACAATTTGACCCCTATTGATCTGATTTGACTACACTTCTGTGGAGTAGACAAACAGTGCAATAGAATCCAGGGACCCTAATTCACAGCACCTTATTTAGGTTCCTAGGTACTAATTCTTATTTGCATTAATCACATTCAGCAGCAGAACCCGAGGCCACCTCCTGGCTCATATGCGTTCCTGTTCCTGACAACAGACCCAAAAAAATACCTGCTCTGAAAAAAGTGTTTGAAGTATACTGATACTTAATAGTTGCAAAACTTAACAGTTAGAAAGAAGACTGTTTTTCAAATCAATTGCTCACGCATTACTGTAAAATATATCGATTAAAAACAAAGCATAATGTTAGTCATTTAGTCAGTAGAGTGATGCAATACTGAAATAAATTTCTCCTTTGACTTTTGCATTAACCTTTTATTGACTGCTTGCATACTCATAATTAACACACACTTTAGCTAGCTTGGTTAATTTTAGCATCATGATCAGTGTCCTCTAATGTAGCTGACACCCTGATCATCAAAATGTTAGTGTAGCCCAGGGGACCATAACCAGGCAACTGTCTGTCTCAGTGAATGTTCACCTGCCTACAGTGAAAGTAGCCACCTTCCAAGGGAAATTATCATATATTATCATACAAATAGTCATCCAGTCACATAAATGTTTGTCATGACTTAGTTGAGATTATATTAATATACAGCTATGGGTAAATATTAATGAGCAAAGTCCATTTGGTAAAAATAGTCAAGAAGGGGATCAAAAATCTGTGAAGTTTACAGAGGAGGGGTAGTAAGAATGTGCACTGCAACAGAAACTAACTTCCTTAAAAATGGGCTTTTTTAATTGTAACTGGCACAGGTCCTGATTGTTCTAGCAAGAAAGTAGGGACCGTGGAGTTTTGTGCATGCTGCACATCTTTAGACAAATCATCCTTTCTATAATATGTTTGTGAACATTTATTATCAAGGTGTTTGAGCTAAATTGCTCTGAAATATATCATAGCAGTTTTTCTGCTCTCCTGCTGCAAATAAGGTATGAAAGGCGTCCCTTGACTTGGCATCTGTTCTGTATCTCAGAGCATGTGTTATTTCCACTCAACACATTCTGTGCATGCGATGTACACAGATTAGATCTGCTCTTCGGAGGTTTGACTTTATTATAACAGGGGTTTATTGATATTTAATATTTTAGTTAACTTAAAATATTATAAATCTTGGCACTTTCCCACTACCACCGTACTTTGATGTTTGCAGTGTTTCCTACGTGGAACCTCATAAATTCTTTTGTATCTGGGAAAAGACAGCATTTCTGTTTATCCCAAGTGATCATTGCTAACTTACATTAGCTATCTTTTCCCAGGTACAAAGGATTTTGAAACAGTTTTGTGCAATTATTTAAGTGCCTTTGATTGTTCTGCTTCAGTTAAAAATGTTGCTGTCCTTTTGCAGGATCTTCTGTTACTCTGCTGTAAGTTAAAGACCACTGTAGGAACAATTTCTCCCACAGAAATTTATTAAAATAAATAGTAATATAATCCTCTGGAAAGGACTGGGACTGTTCTTAATTCTGAGTCAGAAAGCACATATCTGGGTGACTGCGTCCGAGCTTGTGGATGCCACTCTGGTGAATTGCTTCATGAACTGCTAGGTGCAGCGATGGCTGCTCAGAACACAGCCCCGTATCTTTACATATGAAATACGAGCAACTTGAGCTGACTTTGATGGCAGCAGGTCCAGAACAAGGGATTGCAATTTTGGTCAAAATAGGTGCCTTGGAAAATGTAAAAATGTAATGTTCGCTGCTGTTCTTGCTAGTGTTAGAAAGCAAAGCAACAGAAACCCTGGAGAGAAAGATGAAGGAGCTATGGGTTTGCAGAACTTGCAATATTGTGGCACTGCTTTCCCCTTTTCTACACTTTTGCATTATGCACTGGTGCATTTATGTCATCAGATTTGTGCAGGAATTCTGAGGACCTGACACACTTCTATCCCTCTAATCCCTCACGTGGAACACGATATGGCTAAAACTTCCCAAGCGCATGAGTGCCTGGAAGTTTGGGCACACAATTCGTTGTGGGGTGACCTTTCAGAGGTGGCTCTGCTGGTAAGAAAAGCAGAGAAGGGAAAGCACGATGAGAAGAGTTGTGATGGGCTGTCCAGCCATGGCAGGGCCGTCGCTGCTGCCACATTTATGGCAACACCAATGCCCGAGCCTCAGATGTGAGGGGAAAGCTGGTCTATCCATTTATGTGCAAGGGCAAGGGCGAAAAAAGAGGACACAAAGGGTAAAAACGGACTGAAATGGTGAGGAGGCTAAGGGCTGATATGTTTTTCCTCTCAGTGAGAGCTCTGCTGTTAATAGCAGATGTGCGAGGGAGAGGATGTTTATTGTTATGATTTGAGTTTTGCAGACCACATAACACGCCTGCAGTATTTACCGACTGCGCTTCTTGATTTGTCATCTGCAATAATCTCTACATGGTTAATTTATCCATTTTTAGATTGAAATGCTTTAACTGGAATATCTTATACTACCCAGCAAACTGAGCATATTATTTTGTGCCAAGACAGAAAATAAAGCGAGATTTTTAAAGCCTTATAGAGTTATGCTGTAATTAGTTTCAGCTTCCCCTGCATATTAATTTTCTCCTGTTCCTTTATATAATTTGGAAAATGTCTTCAGAACATGATGGCACAATCAGTTAAGTACTTCTCAGAACTCATACACTAAACTGCATTTGCTCTAACAACTATTATAAAGCAGCCGGCAAAACAAATCCTCTGTTATTCTGTACAGTGCAGCTTATCAATGCAAACAGTTTAATATTTATGCTAAGAGGATTGTCACAAGTAGCTTCTGTTCCTTTAATTCTTGTTTTAAATAAATAATGAGAACATTTAAACACATTACTCTTCCCAGGGCCCTGAGGTCGGCTAATCTTATTATTTATGAAGTGATGTGCTACATAATAGTACTTAGTGCATGTTAACAGATGCTATTATCAGGGGCTGATGTGGAGAGCTGAAGATATATTGGAATGTTATGTGTTAATACTGTCCTTGTAGTGTAATGTACGATGGATTGAGTGCCCAGGATGCTGGTGCGGCAATTAACCACACACCAACATGGGTGTAAAGCTGAAGTATGTTTTCTCCTGGGGATTACACTGCCATTAATAATTCCCAAGAGAAGAAGGCATCTTTCATTTGGAAACAGTCCCCTCCAGAAGGCCGACGGTGTAGACAAGGAAGTTGCATGTGTCCATGTTTTTAGAGTTCGTTTTACAGAGATGAAAGACGCATATACATTTAAAACAACTTTTAAATTGTTGCAGTAATTATGTGCTTTACAGAACATGAATTTTAAAAAATGTCTTCCAAGAGTTAAAGGTGTATTTCTACAATCTGCTTTTTTCCTCCAAAGAGCTATGTAGACCTGCAGTATATTCCAAAACTACAGTGGTGCTTAGCGTTTTCCTTTGTCTTGCCACATTGCAAATGTTAACTAATTAATCAGCAACATGCAAGTTGTTTGAGGGGAGGGGAAAAGAGAAGGGGAGAAATCGTCCTTGCACTGTGACAATTTTTTTGATGCAGCATGTTGTATTACACCCTAATCTTAAGGGATGTGATGGTTGCCACATAAAACTTTCCTCTGCAGGCTGCAGTTCAGTTGAATATTATAATTAGACTTCACTAGTATTGATGAATAATCCATTTAATAAAAAACACTGTAATTTAAACATTTTCTCTGGGGACTAACATACACTAACCTCTTAATTTAATTTTATTGAAGTTTTGCCCACCTATTCATCATTGGAAGTTGTTATTAACCTCCATTTCCATTTATCTTTATAGAATTTTCTCTTTTTATATTGCCTTTTTCAGAGCTAAGCAGGTTGATACACTTGTAAATCTCCGGAATCTACAATGCTAGTCCAGCTTCTTTAATATTGTTTAATCTATCCCCCCTGACCTTAATGCAGTAAATTCAGTTTAATCTTTCTCAATAATCTAGTAATACATTGGAAACTGGCAAACATTTAAATCTGATAATGGTTTAATCACATACTTTAAATAACAGCTGAGATAATGAAAAAATAATTCACCATATAAAGGTACACTAACTGAGTTTTCTCTGTGATTGGCTTTTTGAGAAATCCCTATAGAAAACAGAAAGCCTACAACAGAAATCAACTTCACTGGAAATGAGCAATCCATTTGGTCAGAAGATGGGGTATTTCTTTTTTATTATCATCTCTCTCTTTAAATTAATCACAAATATATCCTCGCTGAGTATTCAGTTTCTTGATACAGTTTTACTTAAGTAGTTCATCTTCTTACCTTTCTTTTCAGATGCCAGTCAGAAGCGGCAGAGAGCTTGCCAGAAGACCAGAAACCAGAATGCCGTCCCTTCTGGACAGATGATGAATGTAATATGCCTCTGCCATATGATCTTGAAGAAGTAATTGCTAATCTACAAAATCTTGTTCAGTGGGTTGAATAACAAGTGACCTTCCAGCCTAGAATTATTGATGCTCGTCATTTGGAGAGAAGCGTTTTAGTCCAACATAAATCTTTTCAGCTTTATGATTCCTTGATCAGGTGTTATTTTATGCATCAGTGCAGATTTTACTGGGCTCCACATGGTACCTTTGCTACAGCCTCATAATTTAAAAAAAACAGGCCCCAAATCTACAGAAACAGGTGGCTTTGGAGCCCTGAGGTCCACACTACCAGCCTCAGATCTTTCCTTCTCTGCTCTAACTCCCGTTGACCCTACAGCCCATGGATATCCCTGTTTCCACAAGTTCCCTTGGCATCTAAATTTCCGCTTCCATGAGTGCCTGGAATTGCCTCTGGCTTGGCAGGTTTGAGCAGCGCAAGGCATAGCTCACATCTGTGACAAGGCAGGACCCATGATTCTGGGCATCCTGGTGAGACCCCACTCGGGGTGGGCCTGCTGGATGCCTTCAGAATAGAGCTCTGATTTCTTCATCCACTAACACAGAGGTGCAGCAGATGGTGGAGAATGTCCTTTTTGCAATGGCTGGCTCCTCGTTGGAGCATTTTTTCAGAGGAGGAGCTGTGGGGGAGTGTCCTGATGCAGATCCCAAGACTTTTGTGCTGTTCTTCATGGCAATTGAGTAGTACTGGGGGAGATTTCCCACGTGGATCTGCACCTCCTGGGCTCCCTGAGCTCAGAGGTTGGTTCCTAACCATTACTTTGTTTCTGCGTGCTGTGAATCCTGTTCTGAGGCCAGGTTTCTCACCACATTGTCTAAAGAGCTGACAGACCTAAGTAGGGGTTTCCATTTGGGGTGTGGGGTCCCCTGACAGATTATGTTTCGGTTGTGTGATACGGAGCACCGCAGCATCTGTGTTGACCTAGTGAGCTGTAGGAGAGCAAAACCAGAAGACTCTGAGAAACTAGGCTGTTTGTGATCTGTTTTGTAGTAACATGCTATAAAAAAGAGCCGTTCTACATTGGATGATACAGGGTGCTCCTGAATAAAAGAGATTTTTCATTTGGTTAAGTTGCTGTTTTAACTTGAGCTGGTGTACGCCTTTGTCATAAAAAGCAGAAACAAATCATATTATGGTGAAACAGCACTCAGTCTGCATTACCACTACAAAAGAAACCAGTAAGACTCAGAGCTTGACGTTGCCACCAAGAAATGAATGTGCCTCCTGTGTTAATCTTATGTTTAAAATGACTGCTGAGGCCAGGCTTACCCAGAGCATACCAGTATACTGTACTGGCAGCGTGCTCCCTGTGTGGATGGGGCTTGTACCGCCAAAAATTGTACTTGTGACAGTATAACATATGCCAGACCTCCCTGGAGCTAAAGAAGCTGTGCCAGCAAAAATTCAGTTCTAGTGGTATAAAACTGTGTCCACACCTACCAGCTTTTGCCAGGACAATTATATCGAGTAGAGATTGTACCTCTTAACACCTTTGACGTAGCTAGGCCAGCAAAAGTAGAAAGACCTGCATCCAGCATTTCACTCTGCAAAAGCTGTTAGCCACCCTGTAGGATGTAAAGAGTCTCTGAAGAATAAATTACTATTTAAAGCAGGTTTGAGTATGTTGTACCCTTGATCCGTACATTTGTCCTTTGTCTCTTGTGCCACCTAATTCTTAACATTTGGAAATACTGTTGTGGGCATAGCTTTTTCTTTCCTGCACTAGCTAAAGCTGGCTTTACCAGTGGGCAAATAGCATATATTTGGATTAATGCCACACTAAATGCTGTTTACTTTGGAGATCACTTAGAGAAAAATGAGCTGAAGATGTGGGAATTCTGCTTTTGAAAAGGCAGTTCTCACAGAAACAGATATTACTTTGGAAATGAGCAAGATGAATTCAAACAAGCTAATGATGTAACACTGTTAACGCAGCATTTAAGGGGATTGTTTGTTTATGCTGTTACTTTATGATTATTTTGTGTTTAATTAAGCGCTGCTAGAAACCGTGGGGATCACAGTATTGAAATGAATCTGACAGCCATAAAGGGTAGAGAAGGCACATAACATTGTAGTTTTTAGCTGAAGTGGAGGCACAGCTATAAAAAAATGATTGGCAAATAATTATTTCCAGCAGTAGTGAAGAAAAACCACTGGGTTTTTTCTTGTATTAGGAGACTGCTGGCAGCAATAATAGAATTTTAAAAAATACGTGATTCCACGTCTTGTCTGTGCTGAAGATTTAAGCTACTAAATTAGCTGAACTAGTACTAGCCTCGATGCAGTCAGATAGCGCTCATTTGAGCCATGGATGGCAATGACATAGACACATGAACACCTTTGGAATGGCTAAGACCTAGGATTCGCTGGCAAAATCCCAATAATCAAGTGGTTAAAGGGGACTAATGCTCTGTGTGGCAGTCCAGTATATCCATATGTATATCCTAAATGGATATAACTTGATTGAGTTCAGCTGAAGTACAGAAGTGTAAGAAGATTTCATATCTCCAAAACCCGCAGGAGCTGATAGCAAAGACATAAGTAAGGTGGATGGAACTGTTTGAAGCATGTAGTAATGCCAAAGGGTACCCCAAAGGGAGGACGTGGTTACAGGTAAAGATCTATTAAAGCAATGGAGAGATCAAGTGTAAATTATTGTTGTGTTTGGATTACGTACTAGAAGCAGACAAATACTTGGAAGTTTTCTTTATTTTATTCAAATAGTTATAGTACAGCTCATGATATTTTAGCACTATTATTCATTATATATATTCTTCATATATATGAATATCTAATGCATATTTCAGCATTAGATAACCCGTTTCCATTTAGGATGAGCTGAAAGACACAGCCTCTGATCGCTGTTCTGTGTATAGCAACTGTTTGCCAAGTCTGGGTGCTCCAGAGGCACGAGGACCAAGGTCAGTGTTTTTCAGGGAAGAGGTGAGAGCATAAATTAGCTTCTAACATTAGGTTCGGTGATTCTTTTTAAATGGTGAAGTTCACGACTTTGCTTACATTTACTTTTCATCAGCCATGAAAGAATTAAGGTAAAATAGTTCACTTGCACGTGTGTGTCAGGCTAAATGGATTGCAGAAGATACAGATCTGTTTGCCTGTCTGCACTTGCCTTTAGACAATATTCATCAGTTTTACAAAAGCTACTGACTAAACATGGAACCAATACAAATGAAATGCTCGAGGCAAGGGCTTTCTTTAAAAAATCTGATACAGAGTAGGTTTTACACTGATAGAAAGAAAATGTTGGCAGAAAATGAAAAATTTCATTGTTTCTGTGATTTGGGGGATGAAAGGTGAAGGCCGTTTTTAAGTATTTGATAGAAAACTGCTGTGTTATGCAATGTAATTAGAAATGTTTTTGTAATGCTTTATTCATATCTCTGTATATGAAAATACTTTATCCTGTAGGTCCTTTCTTCCTTTTAAAAGGTTATGTAAATAAAAAATATTAATCGCAGTACAGTAGATTTTGAAGGCATCATGCTCATGCTCTAAGCTTTACAGTAGATTCTGGTTATCTAAAGTATAAATAAGAATGCCATGAGGAATTGCCAGCTGGAGACTGTCCAGGATGGGTAACATGCAACATAATAAATATCCAAATCAGTTGTCTTATTATCATCCGAGTATAGCTTTAGTTCCACTTGTGATGATGCAAGATGTGCTTAAAAATCATACTGGACTTCTTAATGCTGTGGGACAGATTCAGGTATTCCGGTGCCATAAAAAAAAAAAAAAAAAAAAAAAAAAAGAAATTAAAAGAATACTGAAATCCATCATGATAGATGGCTTAAATATTATAGTGTGTTAAGAGCGGCCATTGCTCCTTTCTCAGCTATAGTAGTGTCATGCCGATAGTCCATGCAGTGGAATTTGGGCTAACGTAACAGAGATTAAACTAGCCCAGGAGCTGATTTCCAAGCTGGGATGAGAGGAGGGGAAGAGAGATGAGATGAGATACAAGGGATGAGCTTTCTCAAGGCCACAACTTTATTAACTGAACCCATATGGGAGTCATTGAGCAGTAACATGTACAGTGCAGGTCAGGATCTCCCCCTTAATTGTTACCACCTGGTGCAAAGTTAATGTTGGCTCCTTAACCCTCCTCGTGCCCCCGACAGCTGGTCCTCAGCTTTCTGCTAGGAGCCGACCACTGTCTTCTTGCACTAAGGTTAGCGGGCTGGGAAGAGCAGTTGTTCCACTGTAGCACAGGCAGGAGAAACCCTGATCCCCAGCTTCAACCTCCGCCACTATCCTACTACACCTCCATGGACTGAGTACCTCCACACAGCATCTGTTTCCCGTTTGAGATGGAAGTTGCTGCAGCTCATCTTCCGAACGATCCCAGCGGGATGGCGAGCTGCTGCGGGGAAGGGTCAGACAAACAAACAGAACAGTGTCACAGCGAGGTGCCTTGGCTGAAACAAGGCAGCACTGCACTGCCCACGGCAGAGCGACAAGCTCAGCCCTGCACTAACCTGGCAGTAGAGGGTGGGAGCTGTCAGCTGGTGATGAAAGACTCGGGCAAAACCACCAACATTCAATATTGGTGAGGACTCCCAACCTGCCCGGTGCTGGCTGTCTCCTCACCCACCTGCGAGTGCCCAGGGAATCCTGAATGGAGCCTCTGCTCTTCTCTTGCCAGCCCAAACCGAGACTCATTGCCTTCAATGTGGCTGGGCTTGCGTCTTCATTTACAGCCATATGTCCTCTTCACCTTAGCCTGGGGGCACTCATTGAACAAGAGAAGATCATTTATACGACTGAAAAAAGACCGTACTTAGTGAGGCTGCGGAACTGGCTGAGTAACATCTCAAATAAAAGCCAACAAATAACTGATAAAATTACCACATTAAAACGCTGATGTTTGGGTGCGAGCCCTTCACACATGACGTGAAAACTATGGTTTATCTTCTTGTTGCTTTGGAGATAGCATTCATAATTCACAGGATAGAAAAGGACGTACTAAGCCATGGTGTACATCCTCTAATACCCCACCAGTTTTACAGTGCTTGTCCATGCCAAATCAGAATTTGGTCATGAAAGTTGTTCTCCTCCCCCTCTGTATCATCAAATACTTGCTTTCATGCCAACACATCTTGGTCTGATTAGTCTCCTTGATTAGAGTCTAAAGTAAAAAGTCAGGTGTATAGGATTCCCATTATCCTTTATTTCACTGCTTCTAAGAACAGGTCAGATAGAGTTATTTCAGTGAAAATGTGAACAATCAACTTCTGTTTACCATTAACCTTCAGTTTTCTTTTCTTAAAATCAAATCAGGGCTTGGTAGGCAGTTATTTTCGTACATGTCCCTTGATCAGTGGAACAATCTGTCAAAAGTCATTAAAGCCTCTATTAGGTTGAATTGCATTCAAAGCTAAACCATCCAATCATTTAAAGGGCTGTGATGATTGTTTTTAATATAGTATACATTGATTTCTCCCTCTGAGGAGTAACGTAACTTTGAAACTAAGCATGTATGACTAGGGCTTGTTGCTATCCAGCACGTCCTGAGGAGCTTGGTTTCTTGCAGAAGATGAATGTCTACATAAAAAAGTAGAAAACAAACATAGTGAAATCACCTGTATATTTGCAGAAGCTTTTCCTCCATTTTTCTTCTATTTCATTGTATCCATCAAGGATACATATATATGTACATATACATATAAGGTATATGGAATGGGAAGAAATTTTCCAAGGTCCTCTGCTCAAAAGCTTCACTGAAAAATGTAACATCTAATTGTAGTAATATTTTCAAGTGGCTTTTTATCTTAAGATCTTAGGATGCTTTACACAGAGAAACTGAGGCAGGGGTCAAAAGTGCGGCTGTGTTCTGACTGCTGACACTGGAACCGAGCATACGTAATCCTCCATCGCTATGTGTCTCAATTACTTCCCGTTAATCAGCTCAGTTTACAGATTAAAAGATGCTCTCGTAGAACTTTTTCTCTCCAAAGATATATCTTATGGAGCTGGAATCTGTCCTCCTCATGTCATATTTGACATATTATTTAGTTGCATCACATACAATAATACATCTCATGTAACAGAGATCTTTCAGGCCTTCTAATGTTTGATTAAACTTTGCAGTGAATCTTTTAGTTACATTGCAAGTCCCTGAGGTCTCAATGGGAGAGGTAAATTTTATTGGAACTATTCAATTTTTCCATGGATAATATGCAGATATGCATTATATAGTACGATATAATGTAATGTTATACAATCCACACTCATTTAGCTCTATCTGAAGTGTGTCCACTGTGCACCCCACAAGGTGGTATGACTGCTCTACTAGTAAACTCGTAAAAAAATACCCTGTGGGTATTGGGGTGCTGTTTTTTAAGGTGAAGATGCATTGCTGGAACAAACTGGAATGCTGGTTATGCACCTGTTAGCACTTTTGTCTGGTTCCTATTTGGTAGTCTGGTAGTACTTTACTGAGAGCACTACTTTTCTAGTTATTTTGACGAGCATCCTAATAATTTATTACCCAAACATTATCAAAGCATTCCACAGTTCTTCCATTGCTGTTCTTTCTCTTCTATCCACTGGTGCCCTTTCTTTCCTTTTTTGTCTCAGGATTAACAGTAAAATTATTAACAAGTTGTGTGCTTTGTTAGGCTGACATGTCTTTAAAGTGAGAAAACTTAAAAACTATTTATCAGATTGGCATTCTCTCAAGTATGTATATTTGCAAACCAGTTTATTAGAATATTTTTGCTGCTTGCTTACTTGGTACTACTACATGTAAATTTTATTAAGGACTGTTTATACAACACTGTGAGATATGCAGTGATGTTTAAGTTTGTATGTATTTGCTAATTTACTGACATTTATAAAATAAATCACTTAAAGAATCTCTTTGTCCATCAGTTGTCCTCCAGAAGGTGATAGGCTTTGTCTTCAGTACCTTCTTGTTGCAGTGCATGGAAGAAGAGGAGTTTATTTTTCATACCATCTAACTTCAGATGCCTACTGAGAAAATGAGAAAATTAATTTCACTAAGCTTCTTAGATGTTGAATAGTGAGAGGTAAGCTTCTTCAAAGAAGCAAACTCAAAGATGCTCTGAATCTAGTCTTGAGCGGGGCATCTCTCTCCACCTGACCTGTATTGCAAGTCCAAGTTAGATGGCATAGTTATCCTCATCTGCTTATGCTGGCAATTTAATAATGGGAAATAGATAAAAAAGATGCTGGGGTTTTGTTGTTCTTTTTTAAATTAAGAGAATTAAATTCTGGTTACATTGCAAATCTTCTAGTAAGGAAGGCAGATTAATTTCTGTTACTTTAGTAAGACATGCCATAAATGTTCATGACTCACTTCTACCCCCTGTAGCAATTTCCTTCAGCAAAAGTTTGTGACGCTGCTGCTATGTTTAGAAGATATTCCTCTGGCTGTGCAACCTCATACTTCCCATACTTGACACAAACGCTTATGTTATGTGAATAGTAGGAACTTGGTGCCTCCCAGCACTGCATCTACCTGTTTGAGTGAATAAACAGATTGTTCTCTGGTTGTTACAGTAGTTTGCAGTTTAAAACATACACAGTCATGTTAAACAAGGCAATATCAAAGAAATGTGTCTTGCACATAGAGTAAAAGGTGGTGAGGTTTGTGATCGGTGGTTTTTCCAGGGAACTTCATTTCACGGTTTAATCTCTCACTCAGCAGATTTTGTCGAGTGTTCTACTGCGTCAAGGGAATAGTTAGCATCAGTTGTCTCTGTCTCAGGGCTGGGGATAGACTAAAGTCCAAGCTACCCCAGATCCAGGTCACAGAGCAAGGCGAGGACCAATACTGCAAATTTCCTACTCTAAAGAGTGCCAATGTAGAGTGCAGCAGCATGACTTGATTTGCACATGCCTGTGTGGCTGAGATGCACTGCAGTGTTCTGTTACTTGGAGTTCTCTTGATGCCAAAGGCTGTGTGCCCAAGTTATTCTGCATTACTAGATTCCAGCCAGGAGGTGACGAAAGCGTGAATAACAGAGGCCAGGTCATTCCCTGCCAGGATGGAATGGAGTCTCCAGGCCAAGAAGAGTTGACAGCATTACTCACAGATACTCCAGCTTAGAGTCAGCAAGGCATCCAAGAGGTAAGAAATTTGATTTTTTAGCCTAAAATATTCTTATATTGGCTTTAGAAAAAGTTTGATTGGTTTAATCAAAAGTCAGTATACAAGCAACTGGATGGAGGCTCGTTTGCGAAACTCGCATTATTCTGAAACATTTCTTACAATTCATTGTAACATATATTACATCTACCTAGAGAGACCAGTATGAGCACCCCTGGGATCTAGAGTTCCTTGAGCAGTTCCTTTTATTCTGGTCCTCTCAGAGCCAAAGATTCCCTAGATTTTCCTGTTCCTTTTCATAGGAAAATATTTTCATGGCAGTAGTGACCTTTCCAAAAAAGATGCAACTATCAGGGAACCTTTTCTGGAGGGATACAAACACAAGGAGACATCGCTCCACGTGAGAGTAGGTATCTTCACAGGGGGGGGCGTGGGTAACGTACTCTTCTAGTCTCTGCACTCAAAAGCAGTTTGTCTTATGTGAGGCAGAGACTACATCAGGTTGCATTGCTTGCTGAATTTGGAATTTTACCCTAATTCCATGCTTTCTGTAGAAAATCTGCTGTGAAAACCTAAATTGTCTTTGAGGAGAGAGACTTGTAGTTGTCCTTTTAATTGTAAAAACTCTAGCACCCTGTTACATACAGCTGCCACCCCTCAAATAAGTTTCACAAAGGTTATATGCCATGCTGTAGCTAAAAGATATTCTCCCTTCCCTTTCAGTGATAAGACTTTGTTTCTGAACTAAAAGGTCTCAAGTTATATCGAAGTTGCGGGCGTGCAATTTGTCTGTCAGCCGGAGCGTCCTTATTTTGCGGTCATATGGTCATAACCAGAAGAGGTTTTTACAAAATGCTTTCTGAAGTGCTGGGAGTTTTATTCCAAGATCGTTCAAATGAAAGAACCATCATCTCAGAAGAGCCACACGGGGTTTGTAAATAGGTAAAAAGAAGTAGAGACCGTCTGTATCACTCTGGATACTTGCTTTTTCAGTGAGTGAAGAGTACAATTTGAGAGTTCGTAACTGAATCATCTCACCCACTGAAGATAGCATACATGCAAGTTTTCATCTAATCTCTATGATATCCTTTTTGCACAATTATATTTCATTTCAGCAAATATGTGTGAAAATTTTTGTGTAAGTATCACTAAGATTTTGGAACTAACAGCACTTCATAAATTAGGCTTCTGTTATCCTATTCCTGGTTGCATCTTAATTATTAGGGTTAGAATAAAGAGCACTATTATAAGCCTTCATCTTTTCTGCTTACAAGGATTTTACTAACATCTAATAAATTTTATAACCGCTAATAACAGGAGGAAGTGAAATCCTACTTTACAAATTCATAGCTTTTCAGTGCATCTTGTGGCTTTATGGCATTTCAAACCGTAGGAATCTAAACGCTGTTTTAAGGAGCTGTTGCTGGGTTCTACTAGCTGCAGAAACTGTGAAGTTATTTTTGTTTCTTCTTTATTGCTGAACCTCTGGGGCCTAACTCTGGGCTACCTGATAAAGCAGTCGTTCAGGAACTTTAAACTGTACATGCTTTGACTTGATAGTCATAGAACAAGGTCTTGTATTAAACATAAATTTTAAAAACATAATTTCAAATCTGGAAATTGATTGTGGCTTGACCTACTTATTTTGAAGAGCTCACCGTGCCTTTCTTTCTTTCCTTTGCTGATATTATTAGATCTATTGTTCTTTTACCAGAACTCCCAGCTGATAAAAGAAAAATCAATGTAGTGCAAAGCTTGTTGGGCATCAGCACTTTCATTAGAGTCAGGGCCACAATTAACTAACTAAGACTAAGTTATGACATTTCCACTTTTAAAGGTTACAAACGCTTGTAGTATGCAGCTTCTGGTATTCTCAGAGGGCCAGAATCAAACATGCATGAAGCAAGCTGGGAGCAGAGCAGTCTTTTAAAAAATGTCCGTATTACACACTAATTTTTAGTACGTGCCAATATGAGAACTATAAATCATACAGAATATCTTTTCAACGCTGATTTTTAAACAAAGTGTATGTCCAAAGTAACACTTCTCAGGTTTTTTTATTCATCTGCATACCTTTATGTTCACTCATTTCAATCACCCGTTGGACATCCCGATGTCTCAGCTGCCTACGCAACGTGCATTTGGCGGGATGCAAAGGGATCTCTGAGGACGCATCCCTTGTCAACACCATGGCCCGAGCCTGTCTTCTTGGGCTGAGGATGCTCAGAGGTCTGTACTTCAAACACACATCTGCCCAGCTAATCAGGTCAAAACATCTTCCAATAATGGATTTGTTCTCTCTCAGGCAAAGTGCCTCTAAGAGAAATTGAGAGAAGATCCACCCTTAAATAAGATTTAATGCAGCCCAGGAGAATGACAATTACATCTTTTACTAACACTGTTCCTAAGGCAAAGTCATGCTTTGTAGGAAAGAGGATGATGGAGTTCTCAGGGAGCTTTTGTAGTGTAGTGACTAGCAGATAGGTCCGTGCTATGGAAACGTTTTGTGAGAGAGAAAATGAAGCTCACGTAAGTGGCTCTTCTGTTGGAGACAGTGAGAAGTGTCCCTGTGCGGGTCATCTTGGTAAAGTCAAAGTTATTTTCTTCTTGTGCTAAGCACAGCTGGCGATGCTGATAGGTATTTTTATCCAACAGGTGAAAAACAGAAAAGCCGCCCCTGGAGTTGAAGTTCAGGGAGGCGGCTGAGACACGGAGTGAAAGAGCCACTAAGAAGCGGCTGCCGCAATCAAGTTAGAACCATAA
Organism: Falco rusticolus; assembly: GCF_015220075.1. Lineage (NCBI taxonomy): Eukaryota > Metazoa > Chordata > Aves > Falconiformes > Falconidae > Falco > Falco rusticolus. Next base: position 18,255,368 of record NC_051201.1, read on the forward strand.
CTAGAATTCGCACCTGAGCAGCCCTTTGCTGGGGCTTAGCATGTCCCATGGCTTAAATCTCAGCCGAGGGGCTGACCACTTCATCCTCGGGTTTGTAATTCCACAGCCTTCTGCACGTGCTGGTTTTCCATGTGGGATGTAACAGTAGGCTCTCCAGTCATCGCTCCTAGCTTAACCTGCATCAGTCATCCATTCTGGATACCCAGGACACTTGCATCATGCTCCTGGCCCAGCCTCCTATGTTGGCACTAGTTTGTCAGCAGATCAAGCTGCACGGTGGCACCACAGCCCCTTTGGAAACGTGGCCGCAGCCCTCGTGCTCGCTGTCCGGCTCTGGCTCTCACCCAGTGTGGGAGACGCCTCAGCCCTCCCTTCTAGCCCCTTTGTCTCTTTCCCTGGTTTTTCACACCTACTTGCACTCCCTGCTGGCCTCTGCCACGCGGCAGCGAGGGTCCCTCTCCTTGCAGAAGAGGAGCCCCGCGGCACGCCGTCCGGGCTGGCCGTGACTGCCGTCTGGGGAGGCTGGCGATGAGCCGAGCCTCTCCCCACTCACGTCCTGCGGCCTGACTGGCCCCTACCCGCGCTCTGTGTAATGCCTCCTGTCTTCAGGTCGGTGGGGTCCTCTCCCGTCCCCCCATCCCCCAGGCGGGGGCTGATTTAAGGCAAAGCACAGGGTGTGCCGGGCGGGCTGGCCAGGCAGTGGCACTGGGGCGATGCTTCTGGAATCTTCCCTTTACCTCAGGGCAGCGCCTGACTGGGAATAGGTATGAAGAGACATCTCGGTGTCAGGGCCATCTGCGTGAAATGATTTGACACAAGGTGGCACGTTGAACCCTAGATAATGGTTTAGGACCTTTTTTTTTTTTTTTTCCTCCTTGCAAGCAAATGCAGCTCCTTATTCATGGCTAACGAGCAGGAAGAGAAAAAATTCTCCAATTATACATGGAAAGTTTCCGTTCTGTGGCCGAGGAAGGAGTGCTCTAATGTGGGTATAAAAGGGTTACAGTGAGCAGACAAATGTGTGTGTGACTCGTTCCCCCCTCAGAACCCTAAAACAGAACTTAAAGGGGCTGAGCTGGGATGTGAACACACCTGCAGGGAACCCGCCTGCCTCTGCCCGTCTGCTGCGGCCTCCGCCACTTGTGTTCAATGGGTCTGTAACGTAAATCCTCTCTTCCCTCCCATGTTGCTGGGGGTAAATAGAACCGAAGCAGCCATGTTTACTCACCCAAGGCAACCCCCCCACTTCCCCCAGTACCCACCCAAGCAGTGTATGGTAAGGGCTGAAACAGCTGTGTCATTCCTTCTTAATTCTTATTTACTGTACAGACCTTTCAGAGACTCACAGGGTAAAAGATAAAAGAATACAAGCTCCTGTAGTGTAAATACGTCCTGGTGTTAAGGAGCGATGAATATACATTTCTTGAAATGTACTGCAGTATTTTCTGTTATTTAGAAACACCGTAGAGCATTATTTTATGAAGTAAAATATGTAAAAACATTTCTGTACAGTTCTTTTCCAGAGCTAACAGAAGCTTTTTTTTTTCTTTTTGCTTTTTTTTTTTTTAAAGCAACCATTTAATAAAGTCTGACACTTAGCAATGTTTTGAAATAATTTTTGCTGCTCTGCCAGCGGTTGGCTTTGCTGTGAATCTCTAAAGACAAATCCATCTACAGTGAATCTAGCAAAATTCAGCTCTGTGTTGTATGTCAGGGTTGAGGACTACTTGTCAGCTCTGGCACTGTCAGATTTTATCTTTAAATATGACAGGCAATTTGTTCAGGGAGCACTTCTGAATGACAAGATATAGTGGTGTTGTAAAACATGGCACCTGTGTGGTATGCCCTGCCTTTGTGGACATCAGAGGCTATTGTTTCCTTTGCTATTAGACAGCCACAGTCACACAATAAGGTGTGTAAAATGTTCACAGAAACCTTTTAAATGGAGTAGCAGGAAAGTAGATACCCTCCGGTCATTTAAGTCAGGCCATTTATCATTTTATCTTATAAAACACAACATTCGCTAAAATGCGATGTAAAGAGAAAACCAAATGCTCTGCTGAGCAATGTTGGTGCGAGCCAAGGGTTTGAGCCACGCTGTAATAAAAGGGGTTTATCTTTCAAGTGCCTTGCAATAGAAAAATTAGGATTTTAACTCCTTCATAATCAGACAGGTAGCAAAAGCCATTCGGAGGGCTGTTCTTGACACATAGGATGAGTAAGGTCCCACTGAAATATCCACAGTTTACTGCAGCACGGCTTCCCGGAGTTGGCAGTAAGAGCAGATGATGAAACATTAATACACCTAATACGTTTGGTTTAAAAATAGATAAACAGGGGGTCATAGGGGATAATATCCTTACAACATAAACCAGATCAAAGTAGCAAAATTAAACTGGAGACGTATGGTGGGTATGCCACTGACGAGGTCAACGGAGGGTTGTTCTGCACTGCAAGAGCCGTGTTTTCAGGGGAGCGGTAAGTAGTCTTCTTCAGAATACGGGCATAAAACTGAGCGAATCCAGAAAAATCAGGTAGTACAAAGACACTGTGTGCAAGCTTATCCCAGTATGTCTGTCCTTGAGCAATGCTAATGCTCTAGCCCTGCTGACTGGGAGTGGCGGCCACATTCTGGAGGAAGTGGGAGGGGGCGAACCAATTCTTTTAAAATTTAAAAAAAAAAAAAATCCCTTCAGCCTTTGGTTTTGGCATGTTCCTGTTACCTAAGAAGTGGCCAAGGTATTGCTGACTGAACGTCTCCTGCTCCTGCAAGTGCATGTCAGCAAGGACTATGCTGTGCCTGCCTGGCAGAGCTGCACGCGTGAGCCAGCCCCCCCAGCCCCCCCTCAACACCTCTGCCTCTGCCAACACCCCTTGCTGTCCTTGCTCATCTACCGACAAGTGAAACGGCTGTAAAGGCGGGGGGAGAAGACACAGGTCAGCTCTTACAGATGAAAGAACATCTTTAACCTATGACATGCATTCCAGTTGCCCTTAGCGGCCCAGACAGAGGCTGAGGGTCTGGCAGGTCGGTGACGTGGGAAGTAGGCCATTCTGTGTGGATCTTCCAAATCCAAGAAGAAGGAAGGTATCAAAAGACAGGGGGTTGATTTGCCGTAACACTGATCAGTTCACATCAGTGTCCTCCCGTCGGTTGGAAGGCGTGCAATATCTGGTATTTTACTTAAAGCCTCAAGCCCTGGAAATGAGTGCTCCTGGCGGAACGTTGTTTTAGCTCTCAGACAAGAAGCCAGTCTCTAGGCTTTGTGTTGACAGCTGAACGGAATGGAAGGGAGCTCTGCAGGCTCAGACACTAGGTGGCAAATACAGACACAGCAGTTAGAAATATGAGCAACAAAACTACAGCCCCGTCGCTGCTGCCTGCCCCGTGTAGTGGTGGCGGTACTGGGAGTGCCTGCAGTTTAGCGTGGCAGCTCGAACAAAAATAAACGTAATACAAGCTGATGGGCGATAGGATGGGATCGGTGCTTAAAAAGATGCAGTATATGTGCAGTTGAATCCCTCACTGGAAGGATTTGGCATAGTTTAAATATACTTTTGTGTTTCCTATTTGGAATAGAAATGAAGTACTGTCTTCTCACCTAGCTGTAACTACTTTAAAGGAAATTCTGCAGATGGAGAAGAGAGGTAGCCTATGCTATTTCTTTTGTGAGAGACAAAACTATCTGTCGTGTTCACCCTTAGTATGATTTCCCCACCTTCAGTAGAAGAATATGATACATCTGGTTTTTAAATAGCATAATTGTGTTCAGATATTTATGAATTCCCCTCAGATGTTTTTATCTGTTTCTTTTTTACATACAAGTTTGCCATAATTTTGGAACCACTGGGGAAACTGCATGTCCCTTTTATCTAAGTGAAGATCTTTTGATGATTAGGTCCATATTCTAAGATGGTTTCCCTAACAAATGAAAAGCAAGAAGCAGCCCCAGAGGGTTAATCGTTCCACCTGGTTTTGGTATTTATTTCAGGTTAGGATGAACTGTCTCTGAAGAAGCCTTTCTCTTCCCACGGACTCTAGGGAGAGCTAAGGTAACTTGCTTATCTAACTTTCAAGTAGCTAAATTTGGCTGGAGAAAGTCATCTTTAGTCATCAAAGCCCCTTGAATTTCTCCAGACACAGAAGCCTAGATAGATCACAAAGGTAGTTTTGAAGAGCGTTTGCCTTCTCCGCGTGACCATCTGCAGTGTAACTTCGTACTGGAATCTAATTCAAAGGGCTTTTTAAAACAAGGAGAAAGATTTTATTGTAACTAACAGTGATGGATGATTGGTATGGTCACACAGAGCAACGTAAATCGTTGTGCCATGCCCAGTGCTAAAAAGCAAACTCAATAGCTCAGAGAACTCGTGTACTTAAGCATAGGAGGAAAGCCGTACAGGGAAAGGTTTTCAGACCTGACGTCCATTAGGAGGGCAGATAAACACCCAGTGAAGTAATTTTGATTGCCTATCACCAAATGATGTACTCTGAAGTACTGCACTGCAGTTCCACCCTCCTCGAGCAAGGGGCCTGGCCAGCAGCTTTAGAGAGAATGTAATCAGAGAGAAGAAAACCCCTCAAACACTTACGAGGAACCACATACATCAAAATCAACTGCCCCAAATAAGA